>NC_142614.1:43397104-43700134 GCF_059453375.1 Lepisosteus platostomus | reverse complement strand
AATAAAAACTTTTTTAAAAAGCCCACCGTCCACTTTTCCATCCAGGTACCATGAAAGCCTCCCTGGAGGAAATGGGATTCCATAAAAACTAGTGTAATTAATTTGATTTTTATCAGGGTACTGTACAAGACAAGTCTTCAGGTCTATAGATCCTATGATCCTGTACGATTTATGAATATAGTGTAACGGAACGGCCGACATACAGGTTGTACGATCTGGTTGCAGTGCGGTGACAGCACAGACCTCCCCTGCGCGTAACAGGGATGCTGGCCGCCGGGGCTAAAGAAAGTCTTCTTTAGCTCAGCTGGCAAGACCTGGGTTCGAGCCAATGCAGTGAGGCATGAACTAGGGTGGGAGCGGCGAGGGCACAAGCCCTAGAACCTGAATCCATTACAATAACAAAATGACAGACAATGAAATGTGGGCCATTTTGAAGTCACTAATGTGAAATAAAAAGTCACAATTCTGAGATTTGAAGTTTAGAAATTGTAATTTTAACTTGAAAAGGTTGCCCTGACATCTGTGAAAGGCAACATTATTTTTCCACCAGGGATTCTGTCAATTAAATGTATGTAATATAATTACACATGGCCATTCTAGACTCAGCCATATGTCATAAAAATTATAAGGAATAAAGCCCTAAATTACTTTACTTACTATAAACATTTTGCTAGCATATACTTGACTTTCTACTAATGAAAATGCATTGAACCCAAATATAGGTAAGATGTGTAACAGTTTAATCTGTAAAGAACAATAAGAAAACATACCTGAGGGTCTCCTTGTATCAATGAGAATAAACCTAGACCTAAAAGGTAAATTGGAGAAATTAATCAGAAAACAGCACAAAAAATAGTGTAAAAATCCACAATCAGTGGGTGATAATATGTGAAATGGAAAATGTTTTCAAGAGCAAAGTCACATACAGGTATCTCTGCTATAACGCGATAAGATGCTTTCCTGTAAAACCTCGTGTTATGCAAAATCGTGTAATAAAAATAACAGGGCTTATGGGAAAAATAGGGTTAGCCGCAGACCATTCAAAACCTAACCAAATGTCTAACCAAAGCTTTACCAAATGTAATAATTATCCTAATAAAAATTTTAGCACAGTTTAAATACGTTAAATTCATAATAAAGAAATACTACAGTACATTTAGGACTTTACCTTGAAAAAAAGTGAAGTTCACAACCTGAAATTTTATCACCAGCACGCTTCTTAGACACATTTCTTGTCACCTTGTCCACTCATATTTACGGCAATGCAGAAGACTTAGGGAAAACAGCACGAAAATTGAGGAGCACCTCCCAATTAGCACTTCCAAAACAAAGCACATTGGACAACTGAGCATCATCTGTATACCTCCGCAGACCGCCACCTTCAACTGTGTTACTCCGCAACACAAAACAAACATGTAAGGGATGAAATCGCATATAAGACAACTTTCCCATGTAAGACATCTTTACCCTATTTACCAATCGCGTATGAGGCAATTTCCGTTTTGGAAACTCGTGTAATAGCAGAGATCACTGTAGTTCTTTGAAATTAACCACATTTCACCCATGTGAAAAAGAAAAAATCAGTATATTTAAATAAGAGATATACAGTCTGTAATTGCAGTCTAAGTATTTCAACAGTGACATTTTTTGTTGTTTTGGCTCTGTACTCCAGCACATTGGATTTGAAATGAAACAATGACTATGAAGTTCAAGTGCAGAATGTCATCTTTAATTCAAGGGTATTTACATCTATATTGGGTGAACCATATAGGAATCACAGCCTTTTTTATACATTGTCCTCCCATTTTAGAGGACCAAAAGTAAGTGGAGAATTGGTTGCTCAGTTGTTTCTTGGCCAGCTGTGTGTCGTTGCATCGTTAGTTCATGCACAAGAAAGCTATCAAAAGGTCTAGAGTTGTCTCTAGATTGTGCATTTGGATCTGGAGTCTGTTGCTGCTGTCTCTCAACATGAGGACCAAAGAAGTGTCAATGCCAGTAAAGTGGGCCATTGTGAAGCTAGCCAAAACATTAGACGTGTCAAAATCAACTGTTTGATGCATTGTTAAAAAGCAAGAACACACGGGTGAGCTTAGCAATAGCAAACGACCTGGTAGGCCATGGAAGACCAAAGTAGTGGATGACCAAAGAATACTTTCAATCGTGAAGAAAAACACCTTTTCGACTGTTGAACAGATCAAGAACACTCTCCAGGATGCAGACATAGATCTGTCAAAGACCACCATAAAGAGAAGAATACACCAGCATAGGACAGAGGGTTCACCACAAGATGCAAACCACTGGTAAGCCTCAAGAACAGAAAGGCCAGGTTCCAGTTTGCTAAAAAGTATAGAAAAAAGCCTGCAGAGTTCTGGGACAAAGTCTTAACCAGTACCAGAGTGATGGAAAGAGGAAAGTGTGGAGAGAAAAAGGAACTGCTCATGATCTAAAGCATACCACCTCATCTGTGAAACATGCTGGAGGTAGTGTCATGGCTTGGACATGTATGGCTGCCAGTGGAACTGGCTCACTTGTCATTATTGATGATGTGACTGCTGACGGCAGCAGCAGGATGAATTCTGAAAACTCATTGGATGGCACCTGGCAGCGGGACAATGACCCCAAACATACAGCTAAAGCAACTATGGTGTTTTTCAGAGCCAAAAAGCGGAATGTTCTTGACTGGCCAAGTCAATCACCCGACCTGAATCCCACTGAGCATCTATTTCACTTACTGAAGACAAGACAAGACTAAAGACAAAAAGTCCCCAAAACAAGCAGGAACTGAAATGGCTGTATTACAGGCCTGGCAGATCATCACCAGGAAAGATACCCAGTGTCTGGTGATGTCTATGGGTCGCAGACTTCAAGCAGTCATCGATTGCAAAGGATTTGCAACAAAGGACTAAACATGACCATTTTATTTAAGATTATGTTAATGTATGCAATTACGTTTGGTCCCCTAAAATGAGAGAGCTATGCATAAAAAGGGCTGCGATTCCTATATCAAGCAAGTGTGAGCCTGGTCAGTACCTGGATGGGAGACCTCCTGGGAAAAACTAAGGTTGCTGCTGGAAGAGGTGTTAGTGGGGACAGCAGGGGGCGCTCACCCTGCGGTCTATGTGGGTCCTAATGCCCCAGTATAGTGACGGGGACACTATACTGTAAAACGGGCGCCGTCCTTCGGATGAGACGTAAAACCGAGGTCCTGACTCTCTGTGGTCATTAAAAATCCCAGGGCGTTTCTCGAAAAGAGTAGGGGTGTAACCCCGGTGTCCTGGCCAAATTTCCCATTGGCCCTTACCAATCATGGCCTCCTAATAATCCCCCATCTATGAATTGGCTATATTACTCTGCTCTCCTCCCCACTGATAGCTGATGTGTGGTGAGCGTTCTGGCGCACTATGGCTGCCGTCGCATCATCCAGGTGGATGCTGCACATTGGTGGTGGTGGAGGGGAGTCCCCATTACCTGTAAAGCGCTTTGAGTGGAGTGTCCAGAAAAGCGCTATATAAGTGTAAGCAATTATTATTATATGGTTCAGCCAATATAGACGTAAATAACCTTGAATTAAAGCTGACATTCTTCACATTAACCTCGTCGTCATCTTTCATTTCAGATCCAATGTGCTGGAGTACAGAGCCAAAACAAAAATTGTCACTGTCAAAATACTTAAAGACAGCACTATTTAACAACAAAAAATGATTTTAATCTCACTAAATATGAGAATGTAGATGTAAGAATAGAAATTCTTACTTTGCATGTCTGCTGAAATTGTAGATAAGGTTGAGTGATGGAATGGAACTGCATAATCAGCTAGTGGAGAAGTTATGTATGATGTTTCCACGGTTTGGACATTTGGCACTCGCACAGTTGAAGGCTGGTAAGTTAAGACCCTGCAAAGCAAACATCAAAAAAAATATACAAAGATGTTTTATGGAAAACTGATGCCCCCAATTTTATCTGAAAGTAGCACAATGTGTTACTCCACACTAACAGCGTGGACTTGCTGTAAGGGCTCTGGACTAGGTAAGAGACTGTATATGTAAGAAAGGTCACTGTACTTCTCTCAGGACTGCTCCAGTAAATTCTCTGCTGTAAAAATGTCAGCCTTTCTCCATGCTGTCACTGTAAATGAAAATACTAATTTCATAATAAAATGAACTAAATTACAAAGAAAAATAAAATAAAATTCATGTAGACTAGCATGTTGCATAGCAAGTAACCTAAATTTAAAGTACTAAACTAACACTGCTATTTAAAAATTAAATAAGTATATGTCAACAATGGAGATTGTAGATAGTTACATCTTCCTATTGTTTGATCTAATGCATTATCACCCGCTTTCAAATAAAAAAAAGGAAAGCACAATGCCCTTTATATTATTACTGACCCTTTTCCATGCACTTCCTCAGGCTTAGACATGTACAGACAGCGTTTCTTGAGTGGTGGTATCTCCTCTTCCTCTTCTTCACCTTCAGAGGAGCTCTCTATAGTGAGATCAATTATGTCTGCCTTCTTCAAACTGCTGGGGTCACTGGCTGTCATCACTGCACAAGGCCTGTTGACAAGACTTGAACCTGCAAACATTTTGAAAAAGATTATTCCAATGTGTCTCTGTGAGACTGACTAGAAATGATCCTGAAAAGCTGCTTGTATGTAACCCTGTAGTGTTTTCCTCTACTTCAAAAACTACTTACATGATGAAGTCTTTGTCCCACAGCAAAGATAACACTTATCTCACTGTTTCTCACAGGAATTCATCTTATGAGAGTACAGACAGTATGCGTCAGGTTGGGAAATTTGCTCATTTTTAACAATGTGACAGAAAGATTGCATTAACCAGCAACTTTTAGAATCGATCAATCAACTGTACCCAATGCTATATATCCACTGATACTTTACAAAATGAAAAATGTCATACATAAAGTATCTAGGATAGTAAAACAGGTTCTTAAAACGAATGTTTCCCAATGTTTAGAAAATATTACATTTTGCATCAATCTTTAAACAGATTCAGGCAGGATACCAGGTCTTATAATTTCAAATACTAAGATCTAAACTAAAAAAGTATTTGCATCATAAACATTAGGAATTTAGAAAGGACTGGTTATTAAAGTAAGCTTGCCAAATTTTTTGGCCAGCTAAGCTAACAAGCTAAGGTAAAGTGTGATATGACACATTAAGACTTTTAAAGAAAGCCTCTGACTTAATAGATGGATAATTAAGGGGAGGAGATAACAGAGCTGAGGAGATGCGGGGTCTGTTTTATGCTAAAAGGATATTTGTTATCATATAATGATGAAGATACAATTATATACAGTATTCAACATGTTAGAAGTAAATACTGCTCTGGAATAAAAAACAGTGTCAATGTTATTTCCTGACATTTAAGAAATATTTTTCACAGTCATATTAATTTAAGGACACCCCCTTTGCCTTGGAGAAAATAATAAAAAAAAGGCTAAAGAAACTGTGAAACAAATCCATATGCATTACAGCACACAGTGCATTGAAGACTGTAAACACAGGGCAGCTCTTTATCATGGGTTGTTGGACTGAAATAAAATCCCTAGTTCTTGAAGCTGCTTGCCTGGTTTGCTTCTAGAAGTGGCTGGAAAAGATGTCTAGGTGAATTAGCTACTAGCAACCAAACAAGCAAGATGACTTCCTTTCATTTCCAACTCTTAAAACTCTTTGTGCGTAAAAGGAAACTATTTCATAAGAGGAGTTTACAAAATAAACACAGCTGTGAAGGGGATGTGGCAAACTTTTAAATTATTAAAATAAAAAAAGATAACACACTTAACATGACCAGACCTTGGGTCATAAGACAGTAAAACTATCAGGCAGGAAAACTGGACAAGGTTTTCCACAATGCACATTGGTCTTGGTTACACAGATGAAACAGGTGTGTTTTAAGCTTGTCACCTTGTATGACCACCCTTGTCAACATATAAGTAGCACAAGAGAGACTGATGCCTCATCAGGCCTAGAGCCTTGTTGTACTTCCTGCCTACAACTTACCTGTTGTTATCTGAGTAACTGAAGTTCAGAAAGGATTTGTAAAACAGCTCTCCCTGTTTATATTACAGAAATCTATACCGGTTTCAGAAAACACAGGCTTAAGCGAAACAAAATTAAAAAGTACTCTGACAAAAAACCTTACAGCACTTTACACTAGCACAGCACCTATTTGACTTCATTGTTTCCCCAGAATCTTTTTTCATTAAAATTAAGTGTTTGACCTTTCCTGTAGGTCTGTTGTCTGCATGTCATTGCCTTGTTGGTTGTGGATTTCTTGCTAGCACGACTACCCCCAGAAGACAGGGAAATACAGTGGCAATAGTCATGTGACCAAGCCCTACCTCTTATCACTTAATATTTTATTTTCAAAGGAAGTATTACTTGTGCTACATTTTAAGATCAAGCTAAGTTCAGCCAAAGGAAAACGTGCCACGTTCATTAGTGATGGAAACGGTAATCCATCTTTGTCATCTGCCATTCAGTTGTCTGCCATCCAACCTCCAACACCTTCCTAGAAAGGTAAGGGTAACTTCCCTGTTTCCCTATTTGACACACAACATTCTACAGGAACACAGGCTTCAGCTCAACTGTTAACCATGAATAAAAGCATGGGAAATTAAAAATCTAAAAAATCCCACTACCAACATGACAAGTTATTTTTAAAGGTCTTACTTTCTATTTTTGTGCTACACTGGGCCGACACTTTCAGTGTTTCTTTCTTTGGTCTCATTGGACACCAGCTGCCATCTTCCTGGAATTTAATTTCATCCACATCTGTACAGTCATTCAGGATTTCCATGAACAGCCTGAAAGAGAAAATGACATTCAAACTATACGGGTGGGCGCAACCACTGTATGTATTGATTAGCTGATGGCCTATCAGTCATTTAGGTACACTGTAGCTAGAAGAGAACAATATCTTAGAATACCTGATGGTGTGTGTATACATCTGTGTTAAATCTAATAAGAAAGTTGCCTCAACTGAGTTAGGAACGGTTAGGAAAGCTGGAATTTCCTGGATGTCACTAGACAAGGTCTACTCACCCATCAATGATCAGACTTTCGTAAGCAGCTTTCTTGTCACATACAGGACAAATCCATGTTGGTTTTTTCTCATTCATCTGAAGGTAAAGAGCAGCATCAAAGCACTGTAGATGCGAGCAGGTAACTGCACGGCATGGGACTGTCAAACGCATTTTACCAAGCTGGAGGAGAGAAGAGAAAGTGTGTGCACCCAAAGGTCAGAAACCTAATTTAGGATGGGAAGGAAATTTAACAAACTGGCATGTCATTCATTACATAAGAGAAAGCTTACTGGGCACATCAGCGAGACTCTTAAACTTGTTGTGGCAATCTCACTGTCAGGGTCTGCAGTCAGCTTTTCTTTAACTGAGGAAAAAAAAATCAAAAGTCTCATTAATACATGGAGAGAAAAAAGCACAGGATGTTTCATTTCAGCACCATTTTGGGGTTCAGAGCTCTCCATGAAGGTTTTAGCCTATTAGTGAAACAAACAAATATGAAACAAAGTAATAACCAAATTCCACAGGTTGATAATATAATAAACAGTATAATAATAGAGTATCATAGCAAATCCTACAAAAATGGTACAGCACTACAATCACTAAAACACAGACTTTTCAGTTCTTCATGTCACATGACTGGACAAAGTAACATTATAGACATGCATATGGAACAAATCTTGATGTATAAGATCAACCTTTTGAAGTTTGCTGACCATTCCAATGTGAACATGTTATAACACACAGTTTTCGATTTAAGCTGGTACAAGATTCTAAATCACAAGTCTGACACTTACTTAGAGCTCTAGAATGGTCAGGGTTTCTAATGCCTTTCATTTTTAGCCTCTGCAGAAGCAGTGAAGATGTGAGCTGCCTCACAAGGTACACAGACATAGAATATGTCTGAAAAACAGAAAACAAAAGACATACTAGATACAAAAAAATAGGCCAGCAAAAAAGCATACTCTGCTTTGCAAAAAAAAACACTCGAAAGACAAAATGCACATATTGCAATGTATTTCAATACACGCTGACATTTTATGTACTATATGTTCATCTAGGAGAAATGCTGTTGCTGAGTCAGAACAACAATATTAACAAATGAGTAGTAACAGACCTAATTAAAGATTAATCAGTGAAAGTAGTTCAATTAGGTAGCATGCTTCGGGTGTAAAATTTAAGGCATTAGATTGACACCCAAAGAAGGCTCCACAGCCAAAACGTTGCGTTTCCTTTCTGCTCTTTAACTTGTTCCTTAATCATGCATACACCTACACGTTGCAGTTAAAAGCCCTGTATGAGAAACAATCATAAGCTGTTGCATATTACAAAAGGGCAAATGGGCAATGACACTCCCCTTTAACTTAACAGTTTGAGAAAACCAAGAGGAAAACAATACAATTTTGTTTCATGACAGTTTGAGATGCAAGTTAATCTTATCCTGTAAAATACTGAATAAAGTTGTCAAGCATAAGGTGATTAGCTAAATGCATTGATTACATGCTGCTACAACAGAGTTTCCTTATTTTGCTCACTTTCTTGTTGAGTTCTTTAAGGCTGCTGTAAGGTGTTGTGCAGCTGCTTTGGAACAGACTGGTTCAGATTTTATATGGACCCTTCAGAAAATTGCTGCAAGATTCACCTTCCAATTTTTATATTCAGTTAAGTAATATTTTTTGTTTTATACCATCATGATCCTAAATTATGCACTTGAGCTGCTGTAGGCAAAAATATTTTAATCGGGCATTATTAGCCGTTTTAGAAAAAAAATTATTCTTCACAACACAGACGTTGAAGCAACCCCTTTGCAAATATAATAGAGATTTTGATTATTATGTCTTAATGAGCCTTCCTGTTCTCTGATAATCTCCCCCCTTCACATTAAGACAAGAGGGCAAGCGAAAAGCAACATCTATAAAAAAACGTTTATTTACAAAATAACTAAATATTATGATTCCCGCAAACAGATGATACTTTAAAACACTTAGCAAATGCTACATTAATTTCTTTTAATGTATACATGGGAAAAGGCCAACATACAGCACAGTGGAGGTATTTAACACAGACCAAAGATTATCTAAACAATTTTTACAACCACTGATTAGTCTACTGAATGGGGAGCTTAATCAGTCAAAAATAAATGGCACCAGTTGTAAAGGACCCTACTCTTAGTAGTAACCTTTAACATTTACTTTTTGAGCACAAAAAAGAACAGCTGCATGTTAATCTTATTCAAACAAGTAAAACATTAAAATCCCCTTTAATACTATTTTTGTCTGTTGGACATTTCACCCACAAAGGTCAAGCTTTAGAAATGTAAAACAGAAGCTTACCTTTCCAATTTCAGGTGCCCATGTGACAGAAATCTGATTAGGCACAGCGGATGATAATCTGACCGAGGAAGTAATATTTAATGGCCGGCCTTGCCTTTTCTGTTCCACTCCATTTTTAGGAGGGGGAGGATAGCCCTATAACAAAGCAAACTTTCATTTGCAAACTCATAGCAGAACATGCAAGGTGAACTACATTATGTATAACACATAGAGAGGACATACTGTACTTCACTTTCCTATAGATAGGAGTTCATGAATCAAAGCATTTACAAGATGCAAAACAAATGAAAGCATACTTGTAAAACAGTTTTTAAAGTAGATATTAGCATAACAGTATTTTGAAATAAACATTATTAAAAAGAATCATCTGTCCACAGTTCACAAACATCTAGCATATAAGGTAAAGAGAAAGAATCTAGTAAATCTAGCAGATAAAGAGAAAAAATTAGTACGTGATGTACTCAATAATTCAGATAATGTTTTTCTTCCTTTGTCCAACTGCTGTATTAGTCAGCTTTAACAGTAAAAATGTCAAGAACAAAAAAAAATGTTTACCGGTAATGGGAAGGGTTTGCCATTCACTTTTATGCACAAACTGTTTGGATAGTTGTCTTCCTGAGGGCAACTGGTCTCTGCAAGGCAAAACCTGAAGCCAAAGGTAAAAGACACACTGTAAAAATGCAACCTTGTGAATCTCCAAAAGACATGTTTGTGAACTTGTAAAATTAAGGTACACTGATGTGGATAAATGCATTATTGAATTCTATATTTTATTTATTGTAGCCACTGAAAACAGGCACGGTGGTAAAAAAAAACTTCACCTGTTAAGTGGAGTATTTAAATGGACTTTACTATTTTTTACTCAACTGTGCATTTTGCTCCATACACTGTACATGTTTCTTGGTACAATATGTCTCACAGTTCCTTTACGATTGCTGTGTCAGTTCCCCAACCACATAACATGTAATATGCAAGCAAGGCTGAGGTTAGGAGATACATTATAAAGACAAGTCTGAAAGACTGTATTTCTGACTGCATCCAGTCTTTCCAAATTACGCACTCTAAGGGTATACTCCTCGTTTTCAAATTATGTTTTGGAACAAAATCTTTTTGCATCTACACGAAACATCATATTGAAGAATGTCACATTTTTTTCTGTTCAGTTTCAAATGTGGCTCACTTAGACATGTTCATACACTATGATGGCTTATCTGTTATCAAGATCCCATTTGTATATCTATTATCAAGATCAGCATTTATATGTGACTCCTAACTTAAACTTAACAAAAGCCTAACTTAAAATGCCTGCATACTTCATTCTTCACACTCAAATCACAGTTGGCAAATTTCTTGTAACATCCACATTCATATGCTCTGTGCTTCTTTACTCTGTCGGGATTGCCCGGACTGTGACAGGTGAGGATCCTCTCTAAATTTATTGTCCTTGTCTGCTAGTCATTTGTGCCGGGGTTTTTTTTCTCTCCTGTTACTGGGTGGAGCTGAACGAGTAAGCATTCCAAAACACTTGTTGTATATGGCAAATAAAAAATCTTGAATCGAACTGCAATACACATTTTGTGCCATCGGTTACTTTAATTGAAGGAATAATATGTGTACTTCTGGAAAACCAGATGAAGCTTATAATGTCATATTAATGTGACTCATTATGAAAGGTATACTCCACATTAACATGGAGAGCCACTCCATGTAGGATCATGACACTGCAGTAGAAAAGATACCTCACACATCTTGGTACTTCCCAAAAAATAAGGTTGTACCAGGCAATACCCTCTCAGCTCTTAAACAGGTGAGTAGCTCCCCCTGTGTACCAGAAGACAAAAGCATGTTCACTTCCAAACCATTGGATTCATTCTTGTGCAGGCTGAATTTATCGGTAGTTGGAAAATGCCAGAACTGAATGGTGGGACTTGTGCTGGGACTGACATATTACAGACCCTGAATACATATCCAACTACATTGTTTTCTGAAGGGACAATCATAACTAACCCTCTCTTTACATGCACTTGTGCTTATTAATGAAAATCAAAATGTATTAAATAAACATAGGCCTATACAATTTATACCAGAAGCTTAAATGTTTATGAAGCATATCATGTTTTTAAAATAAAAAACATGTATATTTACCAAATTGTTAATGTACTATATGATGGTTTTTAGCATAAAAATGTTTGCTATTATTCAGATTGAATAATATTTAGTTGTAAGACAGTTTCTTTATACTGTATTAATTTAATATTTTGAACGGGATCAGTATTCACATTAATAACATTTGATCACAGTGGAATATTGCCCATCACAGGTGGATAGGGGTATTTTTTCTCTGGAAGACTTGCAAATTGTTACCGCTGATGGAACGTGGCAAAACGTGCAATCTTTCACTTTTGCAAGTGAACACAGCCAGTGGTGAAGAAAACTGGAATCTGCCTCCACTTACCTCAGCTGGATTTGGACCATATAATCTCTTCTTCCACCAGGGAGAAAATCCCTGAAAAAAACACATAACATTTACATTTTGCAACTACAAACCGCCCCCTGAAAAGCAAAACCTGAAATAATAATGGTTTTATTAACATGATGAAAGCACTTTTGGCTGTTGTTCAAAAAATAAATAATTTCTTAACCCTTTCCCTCTGAGACACAAAACATAAAAGCCACCTACAACCATCCCACTTTTTCATTTGGAGTCTTCGACTCACACAATAAGCAAATACTGTAGGAATCAAAGAGACTAAATGGCATCTTGTGATATGCCGTTAATATCCTGCCGTATTTCATGTCTCAAAAATCCAGGCAAGCTATAGCCACAAGGCAAGGTACACCCTGGACAGGACTCCAGTCCATTGCTGGAAAAAGAGACACACACAGACACGCACACACTCACACCAGGGACAATGTTCCCAGCTTCCAATTAACCTACCAGTACTTGTTTGGGAGGAAACCAGAGTACTTGGAGGAAGCAATACTAACCTCTGCGCCACCATGCCACACCTAATTAGTACACCTTTACTATTTTTATCTCAGAAACCAAATCAGTCAAATATAAATTTAAAGATACATTGTGTAACAAAAACATCGATCACTACAAATAAGGATGGAAAATAACTTTCACCTGGAAATGCATACTTCTCGTACTTGTTGTGGTGTCAGGGCAAAGATGAAGTACTTCTCCTGAAAGCGTTGAATACTGCTGGCACCTAAAATGAGATTTTAAGTTACCGGTTGTGTTCCCTAAGATCTCCTAATTATAATGGTAATTTCAACAGAACAGTGTGTGCTGTATTCAGGAAGCAATTTGTTCAGGGGGCCACTAGGGGAAATGTTCACCCCATCTAACTGAGAGGGTTTTGCTGAGTGCTTTACAGTTAAGCTGATTTACAAATACCAAAAAATGGTATCGGTAAATACCATTGGCAAATTAAAAAAAAAAACTTTCTTCTCCTTTACCCCTTAACTAATTCACTACAACCCCAGCATTTTTTTTTTAATTCAATATTGTTACCTACATCTCAGTTTCCTTATTTTCATGTGTGGTCCTTTTGCAAAGCCAGAGAATGATTTTGCAAAGATCATAATACAAACACAAGATATGGCTTAAAAATTATGTACCCAGCAATTCTACTACCGAGACATTTTAGCCGTGTTAGCTTCACGTCTGCTATGGATCTCTGACAAGACAGCCCAAAATGTAAGCTGTGAAAAGAAGACTACTGATGTCTCTTGGGACTGGTCATTCTCCATGCTGGCCTTCTTTCTATTCTTATAGCAAAATGCACAAATACATAAGTTGTGCAAACCTACACCACAGATTAAGCCAACTGCTCCTTCCCAATGATGATTCCAAAACTATAATCTTCAGGCAATATCTTTTCTAAGTGCAGCCATAAAACGTGTGTCACGAGGTTGGGTTGAGACTGTCACAGTCTTAAAATTGCCACTGGTTGCATTTGCAGAAATTGTTCTTATGGAAAGATTTGCTAGTGCAGACACTGCGTGGTGAAATGCTTTCACTCATTTTGCAAATTTGATTAGACCCCTCAAAATTCAGTATGATGATTGTTCAAAAATAAGATAAGGGAGATAATAAAATTATAACGCTCCTTTATGTCCTATAGTCCACAACCAGCAAAAGTGCCTAATTGTTCACAATTTACACTAGAACATCATTATCTGAATTAGCGTTGCAAAGAAAAACAGCTAAATATAAGAAATATCACTGATTGATTACTTGCTTAAAAGCAGCACCCTATTATATTTACAATTACAGTGGCCAATTTATAATAAAGTATTTTGCATGCACAGTGCAGAGCAAAGAAGAGACAGATGCTTACCCAAGCTTGAGGGTTTGATCAGGACATCCAGCACATCGTAAAACGGCAAACTTTTCAGCTGGACGTCAGGATGGACAGGCGGGATGGGAGGTGCCGGCTGCTGCATGTCGATCCCGGGCTTCGTTTCGTGCAGCAGGACAGGACTCTGCGCTGCGGAGTGCGGCGGGATCGAGACAGGCGCACGAGAATGCACACCGGCTCCGGCCAAGTCCGGGTCCACGAGGGAAGAGTTACTATTCAGGGAGAAGCCGGAGGGCTTGAGGGCAGACAAGTCGGGGAGACTTTCGATTGTTCTGGGGTAACGTCGTCTATACAGTTCCTTAATTTTGATCTGAACAGCTGGACTGCACCCACTCTTTAGCAAGTGCAAGGCTCTCAGAAGGAGTTCATGCTTGCGACCGCTCTTGTTACGTCCTGCAAAGCCCAATAAAACCTGTAGCTCTGAGACCCGAAAACTTGAAACCATATTCTGAAAAAATACAAAAAATATAAACATTTGACGGGTGTTTATTTGGTTCAGCACAACTTCAGCAAGGCAGAACACTGGGCAAATTATACTATTGACACCATAATAAAAGGATAATCTACCATCACTACAAGTGTTGAATAATCATAGCTCTTGTGCTACAGGGCTCCTTTATCATCATTTTACATCACAAGCAGAAAGGCAAGAAAAACATCACAAAGAACTAATTGAGATTAAACCACCTCCTGAAGAGCTCAAGAACTAGAAGTGTTCACCACTATAGCAATGTGCGGGTAAAGTGACAAACAAGTACAAAACACTTTCTACGGCTACAGCACCTTATGAAGCTCCAATTATTCCTATTAAATACTCAAACAACTAAATTATTTTTACTGTGTCAGTCCAGGTATGCTTCAGTGCCATCTTATGTATGAATGTAAGAATGAGGCTTACATTTCCTCCAATAACGGATTTGAATTCTTTATAAAATGAAGTACATCAAAGGCACACTGTAGACGTTAGAAAGCAGCCAGGTGTGGTTTCTGTACAGGATTTTGAGTGCATTCAGGAGAGTGAACGGTACTTTGTCTATTAGCACGGCGGGGGGAAAACGACTGTCACCTCTGGAGCAGTAGAGTTCCACCGGCTCTGCATTGCTCGCTGAGAGGCACGTAGTTTATACTCCACCCATACACATCTATAATATCCATCATCAATTTGACAATTCTCCCCCTTAACTGTGGTTTGATGACCACGTCCCTCCCAAGAAATCCCATCTGAAAAACCCACAGAAAAAAAGTAAGAAAACCCCGACTGACCCTTCATTATATGGTCCATGCTTGATTGTTCTTACTTGTTAATCCTTTTTCTTTACATTTCCTTAACAAATGTGATCGTATAGCATCTAAAATGTTAAGAATAATTCCAAAACCCATTAAAAACGGGAAAAGAAAAAAACAAGGCAGACAACACACGTACTGTAAGCAGTCCTTGTCGCAAACACACTGCAACAGAGATTAAGCAACAGTTAAAAGTTGGAATAATAAAGGGATAAAGGGCACCATAATCAGAAGCACGGAGTTCACAACAGATTGCACGGTTCTGGTGACAAAACGGTTGATCTCGAAACCGGTAGAAATGCATCTGCTGTACGGATGAAGAGGCTACTTACATGGTTTCGAGAATTGGCACAAGCTGTAAATATGTACAACACAACAGTCTAGACCAGATGTTTTGGAGGAAAAAATACCGTTCATAAAACCTAAAAACACATCTACGACAACAATGATGAATCAAATAGCAGAAAATGTGTACTTAAAGACACATCTATTAGAATTCAAAAGTTACACTCAACAGGCCTAATAATATAATTATTTTACGAGACACCAAATAAACCGTAACCTCCGACCAAAACACAAGAGGCAGACATTAACGTCTCCACTTAGTAAACTCCACTTAAAATGTCAGTTCTAATGCAACGATTCCAAAACAGTTATACCCAATCATTCCAATGTTTTACGACGATGTTCAGCGCTCTTTCTATGTAACACGAAATTAATTTAATACTTTCTCCTACCCTCAGCTCCTCAAAATCCGCCATTTTCTTTCCGCGACCATCCTGCACCGCTCCAGGGTACCACCCACGTGACTAGGGTGAGCCCTTGAAAGAACTGGGAAGCGCAACATAAGAAAGGACAAAGCGTGGGCCTATTGCATGTTATCTAAAAGGCTTTACTGGAACTGGTCACAGTGAAGGCAGAAGTGTCCATTTCTGATCGTAAACTGCAGAGATACAAAAAGAACTTTAAAGTTGCCAGTCTTGCAAATTATAATTATCAGAGTTGTGGTAGCTTGCAGTGCCACTGCTTCATTTAGAAGGCTTTTGGAAGGATATTTGAACCAGCATCCTCTACAAAACTAGATTTTCTTTTCTTTCTTTTCTTTGTTAATCCTCTCTCTTTGTGTAAGCAACTGCCTACTGTTCCACGTACTGCCTCTCCCACCAATCAGAGGAGCCCTTGTGGAAATTAATGCCTGGTACATTTAAGACAGAACGAGAAGCCATTCAATCACTCTAAATGACCCATATTTGTATTAATAAAATCCTGCAAATGAAGCTTTAAGAAATTAAGAAGATTACTGCCCATGACTGTTTGATTACCTCATAGGGCCCAAGATCAATTTGTAAAACAAAACAAGAAAAATAGTGATTTCAAATACTTAAATAATTTACATGGCAATTGGTACTGAAATGTTGGCAGAAATTTAAACAATGTGAATCTTTATACAATAATTTGAAGGTACTTTATTTAAAATGCTAACAACATGGTAAAACATCAAAATAATATGAAATATGTGAATATTTGAAATCTGTCAAGTAATGTAAGAGGCTGAATGCTTGACAAATTTTAAATCACACTCTCAAAATTGCAGATAATGATTTGAGATACAATATAAAGTGAATTTGACATAAGTAATGTTCTTACTGCAGCCCCAACTTGCAAAAAGAAAGATTTTCTATATTCATTCCAGATAAAAATAAAAAAAAAACATCTGAAACACTTTTTAAATGGAAAACTGTAACACAACCAACTGACATCTTAATGAATTCCTTCTGTTCTGTTAAGCATTTTACAAAACATAATCACACTACAGTCAGCTCAGAATCGTTACTAATATATACTATCTTATGGCAAAAGAACTATACCAGAATGAATATGAAAGTGATACCAAATACAAAGGCTTTGGAAATCATCACTGAAACTAGATGTTGCTGTGCATCCTATTGCCACAAGATGGGAGCATCACCTCATAACTGGATATGCTACAACAAAACACAGAACTTTTTCTTGTTAAAAAAATAGAAGGAATCAGAGTCATTTTAATGATCAGCAAATAACCTATTGGCATAGTGTAAACACCCACATTTTTAATTCACAGACATCATAACTGGAATTATTTTTAAATGATCAATGTTGTTGTTCCATGTTGTTTCCACTTGTGTTGTTTAGTTCATGTTTCAGTGTTCTTTCTGAAGAAGTGCACTACAATGACTTAATAGAATATTCCAAAGCTCTGTTGGTTCTGCTATTTAGAAAACAAAGCACAAAAAAAAACAAAATATACACTTGACATACAGTACTGTAAATTCCTGCGTTTAATTTACAAAGCCAAACAATAGAATAATTATGGGGTTTTGTTTGTATTTTGCATTTTCTATTTGATCAGACGGTGATGAAAATCACATTCATCACCATCAATCCATCCATTTTCCAACCACTTCATCCAATTCAGCGTAGCCGGGGAACCAGAGCCAGCGTTTGACAGGCAAAAGGCAAGGTAAACAGTGAATGAGATGCCAGTCCATTGCACACACACTTTCACACCAGAGCCAATTTTCTCAACAGCTAATTACGGTACATTACTAGTATGCCTTTAGACTGTAGGAGGAAGCCAGAGCACCCACATGAAGCTGAAGAGAACATACAAACTCCACACAGATAGCACCACATGTACAATAACTCAGGGCCCCAGCACTACAATGCAGCAAAGCCAACATCTGCACCACCGAGTCACCATTCATCAACATACTTTACCATATTTATTTGTCACTACTTTAGCTTCTGATTTATACAGTATGATGGAACTTTCCTAAATTATTGACCACATATTCCAGAAGAACTAGTCCAGAGCTGTACAACACTGGACAGAGAAAAATAACGAGACTCTGCTGGGCACTTGAAATCCACGTGGTTCCCTTCAATAAGGCTATATTAGTGTCATTATACCACTGGTGTCAAATCCACACCATGAGCAAAAAGTATTCCAAGATTACTGAAACTCTATGAGATATAGAAATACATGTGCAAAACGCAGTGAAAAAAGCTGGAATCAAAACTCTCCTGAAGAAAAAAGGGGATGTTTCCATTCAGAAGGATGAGAACATTAGAAAGGTCATACAAGAGCTCGATGGTCATTAAACCCATCAGGCACATTTGTTTCTATTTCTGTGTTGTTCCATAGCCAGTACTAGTTCTAAGAGGAAAGACTGCCCCAAGGTAGTATTGAATACCTTAACCATAAGCATGATGTTGCCTATACACAGAATGAGAACTGAAGAAAATTTATGCTTTTAAATGATCTTTTCAAAAGCGTCTCTGCATTAATTGGCTAAGGTTACTGACTGATTTTAAGTCCTTGAAATGCATCTACGGCATATGTTTTCCCTTCATCCCATTAATTAATTCCAGGGTGCACGCATTCAGTAATTCAGTATCCAAAATGGCCTATTTAGAGTCATTTGAATGATTTAGCATGCCGTCCTGCACAAATATCAACTATTTGCTTCTACAGACACACTGTTGAAGTCAGCAAAACCCAGGAAGCTTTTCCATTTGAAGGAAAATCAGAAATAATGAGAATCAAATAAAATATGCAAGGTAAACTGCAATTTCTGTTAGGAACTGAAACAATCAAGATGCAGATTGCACCTTTCTTCACTTGAATTGATTTACGTTAATAAGGATATATCACCGCTGAGTCTAATTAGCAAATGTGTCTAAATTGTAGCTCTCAGTAAAATAATCTTTGTTGTTGTCTGTTAGAACTATTGATCATGGAATAACTGAAGTCTAATCTAAGATAATTTGCATGTTACAGTATGCTAAGAATACTGGTAACAGGTAACTGCTTGATAACAGCTGCAGTCTTTTATTAAAAGACCTTATTAAAGTAATAAAGCATTGCATTAATATAGTATTGCACATAATTATACTGCATGATTATTTTAGAAGTACAAATTAATATTAATGGAGTGAACTGGGTGCTCTGGGCAAACTAAATAAAAATATCGTCATAACCAGTTTGTAGCCTTTTATGGACCACACCTAGCGTGCAGTGGATCTTTCAGAAGTAACCAAAAAACAAATGTCTGATTAATTAAGAAAAATCTTAAAATTGGAATTACATAACATTTATGCCATCCCTGAAAAATGAACTAATCTTACCAGTGCAATATTTGTGCCAGTGATGGACTATTCACAAATTCTACAATGAGAAGAGTGAATCAACAACACACCATTACAACAGGGGAACCTTTTTCAAGTGAGTTTTATTTTCTTTTTACTTTGAAGCGGAAAATTAATATTTTCTTCAACTTTTTAATACCAAGCACCTGAAGAAGAAAGAACAGCATTGTTGTACCAAAAAAGGATAATTTACTGTAGTTATATAGAACTATGTACAGTACAAATGCTAATATTTCACAAAAACACAAATTCTGCATATACTGTACACCACATTGTTACTCCCTTGCCATCTCACGAGAATGAGTTTCTTCCATGAATCCGAAGGGGACTGACAAAGCCAATCAGGGAACCACACACTCTGACAACTTGAGCAGGTAACAACTTGTCTCAGGAGGCATCCTGATTTATACTGTGCAATATGATCATGGTAAGCTCCCCTTGATACTCTTGCCTTGCTTCCTCAGTTTGACACCTTTGTTTCTTAAAGTGCTAGGCTTCATTCCAAATATTCTTCCTCCTTCTGGGTTTTTAAAAAGCCATAATCTCCGAAGAATTGATAATGTTATGATTTATACACTTGATGTATTGTCATGATTAAGCTAGGAGACAACATAAATAAACCAATGGAGCTGATGGGAGATGAACGTGGCAGCAATGCTTGGAGAAACAAAAACAACTAATGTTGGTGTGTCTCAAGGATTTGTTCAGAATCAACAGTGGACCTCACAACAGAGAACAGAAATGAAAGTTACAGGGAAGTGTTTTTAGCACTGAGAATAGGAATCGCTTTTTTAGCAGAAAATCCACAAATTGAATGTCTCATGGTGGGTACTGTAGGTATTCATGTAGAATCTGATGTTTAATTACATTGTTAGGGGCAGTACAATGTAAGCATATACAATTCAATTTCCTGTTAATCTGCTAAAAGGGTCCCTGACGAAAATGTTCCTAGTAAATAATGCAACATGACAGCCATGACTGTGTCATGGGAGGACTATGCACACAGCTGTACAGCTGTACAATTTGCTATACGTGTGAAGAAGAGCTTTACAAATCTTTTTTCATAAAATCGGATTTGGGAGCCATACAGTAGCACCCATAGACTCAGTAACATTATTTTCATTCAGGTTAACATACAGATCTTATATAATACAATATCTGAAATTTAGTGAAAATTCAAGCCATTTTTGTTGGACTTTGATTGAAAATGAATATGATGGGATGTATTCATGAATGACAAGAAACCTGCCGAATTTCAAATCGGTCAGCACAGCGATTGTACTGATGCTGCTTTTCAATGCAAACACGTAACATGACAGCCATGCCTTTAGTTTGAGCATTTGTGTTAGAAACAGATTGTGTTGTACTGGCAGTGGTGCTGGAATTAGTCTTTTGTCACTATGTGGTAACTAGAGAGAAGTTAAACTCAACGTATTTTAAAACCGATTAAAATTGTAAAAAAATAAATAAAAAATGGTCAGATGACTTAATGTTGATACAACATTAAGTTATCTGATCATTTTCTATTTTGTACTTTTGAATGTCACCAGGTTAAAAAGAGTTAAAAGAAACTAAATTGTGTTTTTTTACTGTTTTATTTTACATAACAAAAACCACAATCACGCTTAAATAATAAATTACTTCATTCTATTTCTTTAGAAAATATACAATTATTTATTTCTTTAGATAATATACAGGGCCAGGAAAATCCTTGTTCCCTGAAGAAGAGGAGGAGCATTCCCGCATAAGAACCGTCCATCCTGAATTCCTTCCTTACGTGACAAGAAGTCGCTGTATCCCGTGCATCCTTTGTCTCTGTTAGAGATTTGTCTATTATTTAATTGTCACGGTGTTCCCTCATCTCTTTGTATCTTGACAGGAAATTGATAATAATTCCATACATGTTCAAGCAGTGTTTGCTTGGTTTACAGTAGGTTTGATTTTACACCATTGCACTATTAATGATGTGTGAGGTGAAATGAATATCGAAATACCTTCACCCTGTTTCTTCTATGGCTTCCCTTCCAAAAACACACAAGAAAACCCTCGTGGACGTCTGTACCCCACTGATCTGTTCAAAAGTCGCCAGTAGTCTGCTGCTAGAACAATTTACAATTACCTATTTTCCTTAATTTTGACTCTATAATTTTTCTTTTTGTCGTTCCTTTTAGTTCTCTTTTGCTGTCCAAAATTCCAAATTTGTTAAGATTTTTTTTTGCCTCCTATCAAAGCCCTATCAAACAACACGCACAAAGGACACCTGTGGTGTAATAATAATAATAATAATAATAATAATAATAATAATAATAATAATAATAATACCTTAATAGCCTTTCGCTGAATCTAACCTTTTCCCGGTACAATATTATGCTAATGATAATAGCTGTTTTCTGAAGATGGCCCGTTCATCGTAGAGATACCGAGTTCGAATCTAAAGAAACTCAAATTAATAGTTCAGAACTCCGCCTTCTTATTATCTGTTGTAGCATGTCGGGGAACTTGAAATTATGACTCATGTACTGCCATTCTCCTGTAATTGCTCGTTACATAAAAATAAAGTAATCTTAAAAGGATTTCGTAATCAAAATGCCTACTCACATTTAGTTCAAATCCATAGGGACCACAGGAGGGAGCTCTAATCTCTCAAAATGATTGGGAATTTATGTCTTTTTTTTAATTTTTTACTTATAAAAAGCATTTAGTAGCATTTGTTAAAGGCTTAAATATTGAATGAATTGTTTGGAAATATTAATGTTTTAAAATACACCAGAATATTCAGGTGTACCAGAATATATTGAAACACAACATCATTGTGTTAAATTATTCATGAATAGTTTAATTAACTGTAGATTAAGCTTTGGTTTCATTAGGACAAGAACCATTTTAATATGCAAGTTTGCTTAGTTTTTCTTATTCTCTTCCTTATTTAGATGGAGGAAAGTGCTAGTGTTGAGGGAAAATCATTCAAAAATATTTTTAAAGACTTTTAATTTAAGAAAAACATTAATTTTCCTTTGGGAATGCAGTTTCCTGCAACAATGCTGTGATGGATTTGGGCTTTTAGTTTGCTTATGGTAAGAACACACATTGCTACACAACACATACAGTACCTAAAGAACATCATGCTGGAGAGCAAACATTGAAGAGCCTCTCTTTTCATATAGAAGAAACAGCAATGCCAGTGTTTACACTAGTTTCATATAATATTTAGTGAAGAAGGTACAGTTTCAGGCAAGCATCTATGATAAAGGAGTACTGTATTCCACATGTGGAAAATTACAAAGCTCCAAAACAGAAAAACAAGAAGACAAAGCCAAAGTACATACAAACTAAAAAAACGAAAATAAAACTTTCAGGTGTTTATTGAACATACAGTAAGTCAGTTATAATCTGTCATACTGTATATTAGGTTTCCAGCAGGTGCCAACTAGTTTGCATTGAGCGACTGCCAAAATAAATATCTCTGATAATTTTATTTATGTCTTGTAACATTGCCTAATCATCATTCAAAGGTCTGATTAAGTACATTAGGAAATATTCAATTGGTCCCTATACAGAAGATTATCTGACTAATCTGTTAACTTGTTTGCTATCAAGATTCTATGAAATAGGACAGCATATTAAGTACGCAACTCATACCCAACCCAACCAATAGCACCTCTTTACTCAACAAAATATGGCAGCTTTTAAAATACTGTACAGTTCCTTGATTAGTTTCCATCTCAGTGCGAAGGTGATATTAAGTAACACACTAAAAAAAGGATTTATTTGAAGAGAGAGTTTTTCAGCTTTATTGTAGATGACATTTGTGCAAAGGATTGCCAGCCAGTGTGGTATTTTTATAAATACCACATTTATAAAAATATAATCTTACTACTACAATGGTGTATTTAAATAACTTTAAATTAACTAAATTATGTACACAGCATACTGGTACCCCAGTAAATTCTTCCATTCGAACAATGTTTTTCCTCAACTCATCTATTTACATGTGTAAGGTTTTCTATTATTTTTCAATTACATTCCAAAATAAGCACAAAATTGTGAACTTTGTGAAAGTAATGTATAGTCACCATGCTGTCGCAAATCCGTGCTCTCACCATGGGCTAGATCGGGAGTTTGCGCAAATTGTGATGTGAAGCTGCCCTTCCTGCTCACTAGTCACTGTAATGGCTAATGGAATGTGATGTACAAGCGAATAAGTACAGTTTGTGCAGCAGGCATTTCACTGCAGAAATGTTCCAACATGATCTGCATGTAGAGTTAATAAGTAGTTGTATTTGCCGGCAAAACCTCAAAGTTGAGAGCAATATTTATTTTGGATTAAAAGAGATGTATTCACAAGCCTGCTTGTTTACAATGTAATAGGGCCTCTGTCTAGCCAGAGGGCGCTCCTTCTCTGTCCTGTCCCAAGTTTCCTGTGCTTGCTCTCCTTCCGGTGTCTCTCTCTCTGGGGCTATATATTTCTGGGTCACTTATTCTGCTTCGCTCAGCATTGACATTCGGATGTCCTGAGACCCGTCTAGCACCAGGTCGCTGCTCCGTCCGTGGCCTGAGGGCATAGGTTTCTATACAGCACTCCAGAACTCTTTGCACTGCTGAGCCCGGGCTAACCCCTCGTACCGCCTCTTCGCATAGGGTCTTTTTCGCTCTCCTGCCTCTCCACGGTTTGTCCCTTCCGACATCCGTGACAGCCTCTTCATTTCACTGGACGTTTGATTCTGAATCGCAGTATATGGCGCTGTGCATACCTGGAAATTTTATCTATTTTGCAACATAAATTGCAGGTTTTACACATTCCTGAGTACTTGGACTTTCATTCATATCCCAATGACACGCAAATATACATTTTGTTTACACCAAACGACAATTCTTCTATTATCACTTTAGTTAATTGCATTAATGAAGTAAAGACTTTTTGTTACTCAACTCTGATAAAACTGAGGCTCTGTTGTTTGGAGGAAACAATACTGATAGGACTACTATAACTTCAGCACTTAACTCAGAGGATTTAAAAATTTGCCTCAAAGACTTAGCACGTAACCTAGGCATCATATTAGACACAAGGCTCTCATTTAACTCTCATGTTAAAACAGTATCTAAAACATACTTCCTACAGTTAAGAAATATTGCAAAACTAAGGCAGTTTCTCTCTACTCAAGACACAGAGACATTAATACATGCTCTTGTATACAGCAGGTTAGACTACTGCAATGCCCTATTATCAGGGAGAACCCACCACTCTTTCAACACCTTACAGCGAATTCAGAATGCAGCAGCTAGAATTGTTACTAGGAGCAGAAAGTATGACCATACAACCCCCATACTTAGCTCTCTTCATTGGCTTCCTGTCAGGTACAGGGCGGACTTCAAAATCCTTCTACTTACTTACGTTTACCATCCAAGTCGCCTGCTTAGATCACAGAATGCAGGTCTTTTTCATATTTCATGAATTAATAAAATAACAGTTGGCGGTAAAGCCTTTAGTTACAGGGCCCCTAGCTTATGGAACAGTCTCACACCCCATATTCGGGATGCCGAGTCAATCTCAGTATTCAAATCCAGACTGAAGACCTATGAATACCAAATTATCCTTTTCTCCTCCCCACGTGCCTGGATGGTGCCCGTGCTGGGTCACTTCCATGGATCCAAGAGGGACATCGTGGAAATAGCTATCATTTAGGAGGAATTTACTGGTCTAAAGAGATCTGCATGGAGTACTAACACACAGAAGACATGATGGATGGATGGATTAATACCCTCATCATTTCCTTTTTAAAATTATATAATGTTAGCATGCCCAAAGGGGTTGGGCAACCAGTTGACATTGGACCCCTAGAGGTTTTTTCTCTCCTTACTAAGGAGTTTTTGGTTCCTCTCCTCCGTTGTCTTCTGGTTTTCTGTTCTGTATTAACAAAATGTATCGTCAATTGTATTGTTACGCGCTATGGGGCAACCTTGTTGTGAAAGGTGCTATATAAAAATTAATTGAATTGAATTGAATTGAATTTCCTTTTAATTGTGATTTGAAATGCTCTCATCAATGCCGTTCTCTCTAACCCTGAAATACAAAAATAGCACTGCAGTTCCCCTTTAAAGACCTTATGGCAACACAAACACGGTTAGTCTACTTTTCATCATTTACATTATTAAGACTGATGTATTTCCATCTTAGAACTCCAGAACACTAAAAATGCACAACTGCATTTTTATGCACAACTGCATTTTTATATCTGATATCTAAGATAAACAGGAAAAGTAAGACATAACTAATGTTATTTTGTGTATTGTTTTTTAAGATGCTCAATGCTCTTGCTCCATGTGTAGAAGTCAACTTTCCTTTGTCTTTTCCTTTGTTTAACTATCTGCAGTGCAACTTTTCCTTTGTATGCAATGATAAGACCATAATAATCACATGTGGATTAGATCATCATGGACCCCCAATAGCAAGACTCTAGCCCTCTACTCTAGTAAGACTGAGGCAACAATGGCAGTAAGTTGGCAGTCTATAAGTGCAGACTGTCACATATCAAAGAATCATCTGGAATGATTCTGTATGGAGGAATGGTATAAGATCTCTCACATCATGTTCTCCAATCTATCTCCAGTCTGTCAGCAGCTATATCACCTTGTAATTCAGCAACCTGCTGAAGCTAAGCAGGTGTGAGCCTGGCCAGTACCTTGATGGGAATCCTACAGGGAAAGTTAAGGTTGCTGCTGGAAGAGGTGTTAGTGGGACCACTATAAGTGTAAGGAATCTAACAAATCTATCGAATTATAATATAATATAATTATAAATAATCTAATAAAATATTATTTTTAAAAAAGTGCTGTTATTGCCCTTGCACGTTGAGGGTGCACAAAATACTGAAAACACAGTTGGCAATAATTTGGGCTCATACTTTTTTGTAAGTAAATGTGTAATTTGAGACATGTAATTTTAGTTGATTCTACTGAATCATTAATATCAGTAGAATATAATAATAATAATTAATAATCATCATTACTTTCACTTATATAGTGCTTTTCTGGACACTCCACTCAAAGTGCTTTACAGGTAATGGGGACTCCCCTCCACCACCACCAATGTATATATTCCAGATGTTGGAAAATGACATTACCTGTGTTGTTTATTTAATACTTATACCTGTATATATTTACTGGTCATCTTAATCAAGAGTGCCAATAATTTTGAAGGTGACAATATATTCACAGTTAATAGACTATACTTTGCATTTATTATCTATTAAGGGTTAAGAAAAGATTAATGAAGGCTTTATTATTAAACCTTTTTAAAAGTGAACAAAAAGATGTAAGAGTGAAAAAGTGAGTGCATTTACAGTGAAGCCAAAGGCTTAGAGAAATTACCTGGCTCCATAATCGCACACGTGAAATTCGGTGTTCAACTGATATTGGCCTAGGTTGCAATTTTGGGCCAGAGTTAGCCTAATGATTAACAATTACAAGAACAAACAAGCTACTAGCAATAACACTGAACAAACTAGTACTAACTAAACTAAAAAAATTAAACTACCACACTTTATTTGATCAGGTAAATATTTGAGTTGTTGTTGCTGGTGAAATACAGCATTGAACTGAATAGGAAGATGTACTGTAGTACTGTAGCTCAATAAACAGGGTCTTCACCAAGAAAGTACAGGTGTCTAATTGTTACTGCTATACTGTAAGTATCCTCTTTATACAGGAAGTCTAACTTTTGTATCAGACTATGTCTCACTCAAATTGCTTTATGCAATGGAAATATCTAATTGTGTCATTTCCCTTCCTTTTTTGCAATGAGAAGATTACCAACACTTATTAAAAAAGGAACAGTACTTTAGCATGAAAAATAAAAATTGAATCAGAAATGAAAATATGAGAATTTGGGCAAATTGAACAAATTATATCAAGATTATGCTTAATGACAAACCTACTCCTTCAGTAAATTCTAAGGCTCAGATGATGGGGTCAGTGTCTCACAGAATCAATGCATGTTAACTGAAATGACTTTTTCATGGCCAGGACGTTGAGCCTAAATAGCCATTTGAGTGTATTTTTTATCAATGTGTAAATGCTGTGCGTAATGGCACTTGATAAATTGCCAGCTGTGGCAAAGCAGTGATAAAATGTAAAAAACCTCAGTCAGATGCCATTAAAATTAAAATATGTTTGCTTCCCTTTAATTTTGATTGAATCTTCATTTTAATGTAAATTCTGCTGAGTACTTATAAACTGATAAATACAAATCTGTATTACATACTGCATACTGTATCTACCTATCAGCATAACAGGGTAGCAGAGAGTTGTCATTATTGAAAAAAAAGAGCTTTTTCAATATTTGTGCCCCCAGGCCAAGGTTACCCTAGAGTAATTACAATCAATTATGATGCACAAATGGTGTGGGTGTGTTGCCTATTTTCAGTTTAATTCAATGTCCTAATAACTAAACGCTTAAGGAGATAATTGCACGATTATAAGAGATACATTCGATCCACAGGATTCATTTATTCAATAAACCTTTGTTTCCAATGGAGCCAGCCAATAAAAGCAGAAAAAAACAAAATAACTTGCATTCCCCATGTAACAGCATCACCCCAGTAACTATGGAATGATATTTCCAATGTAGGGCTAGTGCTGGACAAATTAGAATTTCTTCTTTTTCTAACCCCCAGTCCACCAGCACTGCAATGGATGTTAAATGTGAATGTGGACACAGTAAGAGTCATGGCTACCTATAACCCACCCACAAAGTATAGGGCCTGTGCCTAACACTGGTTAGGAACGCCAGTCCATCACAGAGCACAAATGAATACTTTGGAAGTGCCATTAAACTTAGCCAATGTGTCCCTGGGAGTTACACTAGACCACTTATAGAACAATCAGGGAAGCACAGGGGAAATATGTAAACTCCACACAAAAGCTGACCCCAGTCTGGTGTCAAAACCTAGGACTTAGAATATGCTACATATCAGCGGCAGCAACCGTCATGCCACTGAGCCTAAACAGTATCATTCCTATTGATTTTATCTTTTGGAGGCCTCAATATTTTAAATGCCATTCTCCATTATAGTGTGAGATTACCTTGTTGAATTTCCCACAACACGAGCCAAGGTCAGCCCTTTATATGTTGTTTTCTTCCTGTATCTAGAAAACTTTTGAGCACAAACATATTTTAGGCTTATTTTTAAAGCAGGTACTCGAACATGTTGGGCCAAAAGGCCAAATGCCTAAACGTCAGCTATAACACTAAACTTAGGTGGTCTCCCATTATAGGTGCTGTCATTTTTAAACACTCAAATCACACACAGAGCCATTGACTTGCATTACTCAAGTGAATCAACATCTGCCTTCTGAATGTCTAAGGGATTTAAAGCAAGGGCTTTGCAGATGACCCAGAAGCAGACATTTAACTCCTTGAAATCCAGAACTGAGGAAGACGTAAATGCTGCAATATGCCAACTCTAGGTTGCTACATTGTCGCTAGGGAAACACATCTTTGTTTATGGTTAGCAGTGGAAGGCTGATCCTTAGAAACGAAGAGATATCAATAAAAAATAATTCCTAATGGTTTAATTATTTTTTTTAAGGGGTATGGCACACACAAACCAAAACAATCCTGACCCCGAAAAGACTAAAGCCATTTGCCATTTGTTCAATAAATATATCTCTCAGTAAGAGTGTTTATTTATAGGTTTTCCAGGTTTTCCTTTTCTATGATTCAGTTGAAATGTTTCAGAAAACAAGGTTAGATTCACACTGTGACCACTGTGACTCTTCTGTGCTCCAGACATACCCAATATTATATAAAATGTAACAACAACATATCAATGATACTGGATTTTAAAATGTTGCCAATCTTTGTAATGGGAAAGAAGGACTTGTTTTTAGTCATACATCTCAAGTAGCAGGCACATTCTCTATAAAATAATATATATATAAATGTACAGATTTCCACACAGGATTATTTTTTATTTTGTCCATTTGAAGCATTCAAAACATTGTTAAATATGAAATTGAGAGTGAAACATTGTACATGAATCTATGAAAGGGATAATTCTTGAGAAAGCCAAGGTGGAAAATTATAGTCTAAAAAGTCAGTTGCCCTGTGCTCAATACATTGGCTGTCATTGCAGATTGTAATACAGTGTGTACTCAAGACTGTTTATTGTAAAAAAAATGCAGTCGATATTCAGCTGTAACTGGAAATGTTGTGAAATTAACTTAACCTAGAAAACGTTTCACACTCACATTCTCTTAAAAAACTGATCCGAGCTGACTTTGACTCCATTGTCATCAGATCTGAAATTGTATGACATTTTCCTGTGGGAATAACTGTGAGGTTGAAAACTCCAGGCTAACCCTTGGTTTCCAGGCAGTAACTGAGCAACCAATGTTTTAAATCTGCCAGGTTCAGCAGTGTATTGTGGAATTTGGCTGGGTACTTGCAGAATGTAAATGCACATAGAGGCGAGTGTGTGAAATGGTGGTTTGAAATAATGTACAGTACAAACCTGTGTTAATTCCCATCCTAATTTGGTTTAGCTTGACTACATTATCAAAATACTGGACTTCTGAGTAGCTCAACCAGTAAAGGTGCTTGTGTTGGGAATAGGCTAAGCCCTATAGCCCAGACAGTCCTGTGCTTGAGCATGGGTCACGTTAGGAGCCAAGCAATTCCTGAAATCCTTAAATGGTATAATGCATTTGGCTGAGCATTTATAAGCTAAAATTGGTAGGTCAGTATCTTTTAGTATCTAAGAGACCGATGTAGCTTCCTAAGCCAGTGATGCCAGGGAGAGACATGCCTCTCTAACAATCAGTAAAACTCTCCTGTTGGATACTGTGGATCCTGCAACCTTTCAAATGAAAAACCTCTGTAGGCAAGCATACTGGAATATGTGCATTTAATGTTATTTCCCCTGCAATTACAAGGAACTGTTGCCTGAAACCTCCATTTAAAAAAAAAGTAATTGGTTGTTCCCAATTGAGCAGGTATATAATAAAAAATAATGGGCTATGCCAGTTTTGTTTTAAATTCAAATTTTAATTGGAAAGGCCCATTGGTGAAAGAAAAGCAATAACCTAATTATAACCATGCTTTGCCCCAAAGGCACTGGTACGGAGCGCTGGTTAGTGGCTTGGGACTCAACCCTTGAAGGTCATGGGTTCAAACCCCAGGTGGGATGCTGCTGTTGTACCCTAAAGCAACGTGCTTCCTTTAAATTGCTCTGCTGTATAAATGGGTGCTCTCTACATTGTCATTGAAAATGTGAATTTGGTCTCAGTTCTCTTTGATCTTTGAATCAATTAACTACTAACAGCCAAATGAGCTAGATTTGGTTGTAACTGTTCTTATGTACAACATTTTATTCACAATAAACGAAGCTGCAGTAACATAGAACATAATACAACTGGCCCCCATATATCCATTCAGGATATGTTCTAGAAAGTGCAATGCATATTCAAGAACACATGGAGTGTTTCCATGAAAATAAACATGAAAGCAAGAAAACAGATTTTTGCTGAATGTCCAGGACCTTCATCATGCTTTTATGCAGAACACTATTTTAAAGAGTTTTCTGTTCATTTATAATAAGATTGGCTAGAATTATATAGATTCAAATTACTGCATTCATGGAGAATATTGGCTTTACATGCACAATGAGGCAAACTGGGAGAGAGAGACAGTGGCTCAGAGCATGGTGGAAGTGGATCCTAGGAGCTGGTTTATCACCCAGTACAGACCATTCCTACACTACATTTGAGGGTGTCTCACACCATATTGAATTCCTTTGGCTTCCTTTGGAAAATGACTTAAGTATGGAACTGGCTTGTATAATGTCATGGTATGAAGGTAGTCAGGAAGAAACAATTGTTCTCTAAAAAGAGCGTTGCTACCAATCTCAAGCTTGCCTAAGAACACCAGGATGATCCACACTCCTAAAAGAATATTATTTGGATAGTCAAGGCAAAACTTTTTGGCACAATGAGAAACCTTTTGTTTAGCAAAAACCAAACATTACTTTCTAACAGAGGAACCACACCTCCATCATCAAGTATGTTGGGAGTATCATGATGTGGGGCTGCTTTGCTACCATGGGTGGCTTGTCATCATTGAAGGAACCATGAATTCAAAGTTGTATCAGCAAAGTCTGGAGGAGAAAGCCATTCATCAGCTGAAGTTGACTCAAACCTGCAAGACATTGTTCCAAAGATTCAGGAGAATAGCTGAAGAAGTCATTTTGTATTTTGAGTTGGCCAAATCAAAGTGTGGACCTAAATCCCATTGAAATGTTATGGCAGGGCCTGAAGGGAGCTGTTCATGCAAGGAAACCCTTAACTGTTAGTAACTTAAAGCTGGTCTGTAAGGAAGAATGGGTAGACATGAAAACCCTACGTAAAAGACTGATAAAGTTACACAAAATTAGCACTTTTGAGCAGCACCTTAATCTAAGGGGTCGTACTTTACTGTTGGATCATTTTGATAACCCAAATGTATCTTTTATTTTTGTGTTATATGTTTACGTGTATGTTTAACTAGTTCAAGTAGGTAGCTGTATCAGCATGCGCAGGCTGCAAAGGAACAAGTAAAAGTTTATTCCATGCTGAAAAGAGAAGAAAAGAAACACAACATTTTGGTTTTTGGTGTCACACCGAAATGTTGTACTTCTTTTCTTATCTTTTTAGCATGGAATACTGCAAAACTTTACTTGTTCCTTTGTACAGTATGTTTAACTAGGTTACATTGATCTTATATGAAGACTTTAATGAATATCCAATTATATTTAAATATTTAGGAATATACTGTATTCTAGGGGGTTCACAAATATTTTCTGGACCTACTTCATTTAAGCAGATAGAACAGAGAACAGACATTAGTAAAACATACAGAATCACTATAGGGCTATTAAAAGTAAAATAATTTTGTAATATATGCATAGGTGTTGGAACAGTGCTTAGCATTGCTGCCTTACAGAGCTGGGCTCTGCTTTCAATTCAGGACCTGGCGTGCTACCTGTATGGAGTTTGTATGTCCTTTGGGTGCTCCTTTTTACTCTCACAAGACATGCTGGTAGGTTAATTGGCCTCTGGAACAATTTGCCCTGGAGTGAGTGCATGTGTGTCTGTGCCTGTGTCTGTCTACCCTGTGATGGACTGGCATCCCATCCAGGGTTTTCCCTGCCTTGCACCTGTTGTTTGCCAGGGTAAGATCCTGATCCCCCTTGATGGAAATACCAGATTACGACAACAGCATCAGCAGCTGAACTATGTGGAAGTGGCTAATCAGGCCGACCCCCACTAACATTCAATGTTTCAAAAGAACCTTGTAGTGTGAGCAACACCTGAGGTCGGATGCCAGCAACGGAGCCAAGTCTTTAGCAACGAATCAAGGGTTTTGTGTAAATTGATGATTGATGAGTCTGATCAATACCTGTAAGACACAATGTCTACTACACACCAATCTTTGGAGACATTCAAATCTGATGGTCCAAGTAGGATTGTCTAATGGCTAGTGAACTCTGCTTGTAGCGACTGTTGGCAATCAGCTCATCTAGACATGACAGCATTCTAGGAAGACAAGCAAGTGTCCTCTTTCAGCAAATGTAACAACAGCTTTCTTGTGAAAGAGTTAGAATAATGTGTAGCATCTATCAATCAATCAATCAAAGTTTATTTATCAAATGCACAACAATACAGCATGCAGCAGTAGTTACTGGCAATGGAATGTCTTTTGTACAAGCTCACTGGGGGGGGTCACAAAAATCACAAAATTAAGGTTACATAATAATAAATAATAATGTAATATAAATAAAATAAAATAAACACGGACAAAATTTAATATAAATAGAGCTGCCTTGTGTCCATGGTGTATGCAATATATTATGTCCAAATAGTGCAGTATGTCCATATAGCCATTATGGGTGATTTGCTAAAGGAGCCTCAGTTTAGCAGTTCTATTGCCTGGAGGTAGAAGCTGTTGGACTTTGACCGAATGCTTCAGTACTGTTTACCGGACGGTAGGAGAGAAAACAGTTTGTGAGTGGGATGACTGGGGTCCTTGAGAATGGACCTGGACTTCTAGGACTCAGAGACCAGTGAATGGTCATGTACTCATCCAGATCTATGAGGGGAATAATACAGTATCTCACAGGACAGCATCTGCAACTTGGTGTAAAGCATATGTCACAGATAAGACCAGTTTAAATTGTACAGTATATGTTGTGAAACAGACAAATTAGTCTTTATTCACAGTAGCTTTCCTGTTGAAATGATTGCAACATGTGTGGCCTCCATTATTGACAAATGTTCATAGTGAATTTATCTATGTCAAGTCTGTTCAATAAAGAGACAGTGCATGTGCTACAGAAAAGATTATTTTCCTGACAATCAATTAGTGAATCTGTTGCTGTTAGAAGTGCTCAGTTTTTTTCACACTCAGCATGTATTGTTTCAGCAAGATGTTGGGAAGCCATGTGGGTTGCCCCTTGATAGGTGTAGAATGACAGCCCCTACTTGGTAGCACAACAGTGTATAAAAATAATCCTTTACTTAACCAGTCGAGAACAAATTCTCATTTCCAATGACGGCTTGGTATAGAGGCTTACACCAGCGTTGCACAGAAGGCAAAGCACTGAAAGGAAGAAGAAAATCAATAATGTTAATAACATAACAGGATGTGGCAATGTTAGCAAGTACCAGTGTAAGACAGAAAAGATTTAATTATACAACAGAAAATGTCCTCATATACAATGTGGATTGTTTCAGTTCACTAACAACAGCAATTGGAATGACTTGCGCCTAAAGTCTGCAACTGCTCTAGGATTCAGTTTGCTATTAGTACTACATATTAAATTGTGGGGTGGCAGAAAAGAGTATATCTTTTAATATGTACTCTACACTTTCCTAAATACAAACATTCTGTGGCACACCTTCACACACACACAACATCTCCCAAATATGATTATAAAGTGGGCTGAACCGCTCTTTGAAATTTTCTGCTTTTGTTTTTCTGGTCAGTCAATCTTGAAAAACCAAACTCTCACCACGTGCAATTCCCATGTTTACAGTTTTAGAGCTTTATTACTTTATTAAATTTATTCATTTCTGTTTTAGCTCATCCATTACTTTTCCCAGTTTACACAGGACAGCCCTTGATGTCTGAAGACACACCACTGTGAAATGCTGGAAGGCACATATGGAATATAATATTATGAATTAGTTTTCAGCTCTTTAGTTTAATATAGGGTTTGTAGGGAGGCAGAGCCTAATCTGGTAGACAAGGCAGGAAACCCCTGGACTGTTCATCACAGAGCACAAACATACACAGGGGACAGCTTAGAGATACCGATTAACCTAGACGTCATAGTTTTGGACTGTGGGAGGAGCAGCCTGTAATAACCCACATGGCTATATTGAATATGTCAAGTCCACATAGAAGGTTCCAAAGACAGGAATTGAAGCCCCTGAGTCCTAATCACTAATCACCACAACACAGCAGATTCCAAATACATTAAAAGCTCAATTAAGTTGTAGAATTTGGCATAGCCAACCCATCATGTAAACCTAAAAAGTAATAGTTCTTGTGTTCAGGTTAATAGTTTGGGTTCACACCTGAAGAAGGCTCCAAAGCCGAAACATTGTGTTTTCTTTCTTCTCTTTTCAGCACAGAATAGACCTATTACTTGTTCCTTTGCAGCCTATGCATGCTGATGCAGCTACCCACCTGAACTACTTCAAAGCTAAAGGATTGGTGTTCATCTTTTCTCTTAAAATACTTACATTGATCTGAAATAAAGTGAAAAGGAAAATTTTCTAACAGCAGTAAATGAACATGAGGCATAAGTAAAGTGTCTTGCCAGAGTAAATTGTGAAATTTCAGTTGCTTCAGTTTTTTTATGGTTTACCAGGGAGTCAACTCAGATGTGGCCTAACTGCTATTTCACAAAGTGTACATTTTACTACTTAAGTTTCATATTGTGGTAAATTTAACTGTGGTAATAGTAGCTGATACAATACATTTATTCATTCCTCTTTGAAGGCATAGTTTCAAAGTTGCATTCCAAACCCCAAGACAAATGCTCAAATTGGAATTCCTCAGGCCACAAAGTCATTTCTCTGCTTGTTGAAGGTGTTTTGATATATGTGGGGTGAGTGGTCAATAAATCATAACACTAGTTCACTTCTTGACTGTGTAAACTCAAAATAAAGCCTTCCTAAAGTATTATTTCATGATAGCTAATCATTGAACTCTAAAGGGTTTTTCCATAACCTTGCAAATCTCTGAAGTAGTCTATATGCTTTTTATCTTAAAGATAATGACTTTCTGGGGCTTTATGTTGCAATTTAAACAAAAATAATAAGACTATATTGTTTTTTCTTCTCATTGAGGGGTAGTAAATTACATGTACAAATATTATTGCTTAAATCCCTAATTGCAACCATATCTGATTACTTCCCTATTATTTATATGTTGGTCAGATGGCACTGTTACAAGACAAGCTCCAGATCAGCTCTGTGTATGTGTGTGTAATAATTAAAAATAATTGAAGTCTTTTTATGCAATTACCAAGGCTTTATTGAATGCAGCAATCTCTAATATTTATTTACAGAGTCACAAATTTAGACATGTTCATATGCAGCAAATTAGGACACTGATGTCAAAATTCGACTAATAATAAAAATACAAATATTATGTAAAATGTAATGAGCTGAATGGTGAGGAACAAAATTGTTAATGATAAGATTTATGTCACGATCGCTAACCCCTCCTCTTAAGGACGCTCCAGCCCTTCCTTGTTATCCCCCATTGTCTGCCCTGGTCCCTAATCCCGCTCCCCCTTAAAAGCCAGAGGCGGACCTCACTCCTCATTGGTTCCTCATTGATTTCCACATCATGAGAGCCCGGGGTCTTGCTGCGTCCGGCTCCGTTATGCTTTTAACTTTCTGTTCCTAGTTCCTGGTTCCCCTCGCCGGTTCCGACCCGGTTCCTGTTCCCCCCCTCCGGATGGATCGCCTGGCTATGGACTTCAGCCCTTGTTTCTGATTTCCCGTTTGGATTTCCTACATGGATTGTTCGCCTGGATTCACTTCCCCTGGACACCTGCACTGCATGGACACGCCCCCCGTCTCCAGACCCTTTTCCCGCATGACCATTTTTCCCCTTGTGTCTTCACTATTCTGGATCGTGTCGTTTGCATAGGGCCCGGAAAGAACTGTTCGTGACAATTTACTTATGAAGTACTTGTTGTCTAGCCAATATGTCATGTGGACACTAATAAAACATAATTAAAGGACTGAGGATTGCAATATTTTCACAGGTCATCTTTAATTGAAATGGCTAGTATAGTATATAGCCTTATATAATTTATGGATTTTGTATTCCTAAGGCAAGAACATAGGAAATGGCTTAGTCAGTGAAACACTCCTAGAGTATCACAAAGCTTACAAACAATATTTGGTGTTGTTTTATATTGATACATTTAAAAATATCTACTGTATGTTCTATTGTGCCAGCAGCCATATCGCCCTGCAGCTCTCAACTGCCTGCCCCCTGAAGCTAAGCAGGGTTGAGCTTTGTCAATACCTGGATGGAAGACCTCCTGGGAAGCTATGGTTGCTGCTGGAAGTTGTGTTGGTGGGACCATCGGGGGGTGCCCACCCTGCGGTCTGTGTGGGACACTATACTGTAGTGGGCGCCATCTTTCGGATGAGACATTAAACCGAGGTCCTGACTCTCAGTAGTCATCCCTGTGCATTTCTTGATAACAGTAGGTAGTTATCCTGGTGTCTGGGCCCAATTTCCCCCCCTCAGCCTTTACCATGGCCTCCATTGTCCCCATGTATGACTGGCTTGCACTTGCCCTGCGATGGGCTGGCGCCCTGTCCAGGGTGTACCCCGCCTTGTGCTTGTTGCTTGCCGGGTAGGCTCTGACTTCCCACAACACAGTATGGTATAAAGCAGTTAGGCAAATGACATGACATTCTATTGTATCAGCTTATATATAGATATAAAGAAACCATATCACAAATGAGACGGTGTAAAATGGGGAGCAAAGACCGGTAACAATATTACTATCTCAGTCAATGTTATGCACTTGAAGGCAACACGTGGGACATTTCTGCAAAGGGACCACAACAAGATAATTCCAACTATTTCTCATTTTATGTTATGGCACTGCACTGAAAACCTCTGAAATGTCCATGTTAATTGTGCTGGTAGGTTACTTTCTTCACATAAATATACTGGATTTTCTTTGATTAAATCCTTTTTCCTTGAATTGTTTGGGTTACTTTACAGGTAACATGCTGGTGTCTTATTTTCATTGTTTATTATTATGTGGCCTTTTTTGCCACAAAGACTAAAAGCTTAGGAAACTCAACTTCAATTTTGTCAGAGAAAAGTAATAACATGTTAAATCCAGTGCAAAAATGAGGAAAGTTATAGCCTGCTACTATTCTCTTACTTGAATGTCCTGAGAGGAGACATACAGTACAGCAAAAGCATCCTTACACTCACATCCTAATTATAACTTGAGAGGCAGCACTCACTCATTCTAATATGTTAAACAATGCCTTCTTTATTCCAGTCTGAGCAAAAGACTTTATTCTGATACTATACCTTGTCTAATACTATACCTTGCTTGTTGCCAGCCCTGGATTAAGTTCCGCACAGCTTTCTAATCAACCTGATCAACAGGCAGCTGGAGATGTCTAACACTGGTACACTGTTAAAAGTTTAAGATCAGTGATTTTAATGCAGGATTATATAATGCAGGAAGGTGCATATTCAGATGTCCAGAGTTCTTTTTCCAATTTGTGACTAAACATAGTAAAATATTAAAGTTTTTTTTTTAATTTTCTTGTTCCAACATCAGGAATCAAAAGATCATTTTTGAACTGCATCCTACAGTCACACAATGCAAAGTATTTCAATGAACAAGGTAACACATCCATGTTAATGCATTGCAACTATAGTAATCATAAGGTAGAAATAGTAAGTAATAATAATAGTAAGGTAGTAATAATAAGGTCACAGCACACATCACTTTTCAATATAGTCTTCAAATATCTTTAGGCCTGTATCCCACTGTGACACCAATATATCTAATCCATTGTAGTACAAATCTACGCAAGTTCCTGGAGCCAAGTCTTATAGTAACAGCCTGCAGCAGTATTCCATTCGCTGCAAATTGTCTCAGGACGGGTGATTCATTAAGAGTTCAGAGAAAATGGGGCTAAATCAGGGCTGTGGCATGGGATGGGACCTGATGGTCCAATATTATGTGTTTCCCATAACTATGCTCTGCAAATAACTGCATACTGTACCTTCTGCATGGAAACAAATTTGTCACAGGAACAAAGTTTGCCCCTTTACTGAAACTCCCTTGTTCACATGAAGCCACATTTATTGGTCCAATCAAGCACAATATTTTTATACTTCTGAGGCCTGAAGTCTCCCCCTTATTTATTTTTATAAGTCAACCTTTTCTTCAATTTAACTTGACTTCTGATTTTTACTTTACTAATACTAATATGCTATCATTTTTAGCACTGGCCCAATTTAAATTCAAAGGAACCTGTGTACAATTCCACTGATATTAAGTGAAAAGTTGAATACTTACGTTTTTGTTGAGGTGACAGGTGTGAGGCAGAGGGTGTTACCTCCTGAATGAGCTGTACAAAATTTGGGAACCAACATGTCTTTTAAAAAGAAACCAGAAAAAAAGAAAAAGAAAAAGAAACCTGTATGAGGCTACCCACGTCAATTTCATACAATCTGAGCTATTGTGCTAACGTTGGATGTTACGTGTTTTTTCTATAATAAATATGATAACACATATAAATTAAATAATTAAAATATCCTTAAATGTAAATTAACTATAAATGTAGATATTTTGGCAGCAGGGTGGTGCAGTGGTTAGCATTGCTGTCTTGCAGTACTGGGGCCCTGAGTCCAGTTCTGGACCATTGGTGCTATCTTTATGGAGTTTGTACTGTATGTTCTCCTCATGTACAGTACATGTGGGTTTCCTACTTGTGCTCCAATTTCCTCCCACAGTCCAAAGACATGTCTTCATGTCTGTGTTTATGTCTGTGTGTACCCTGTGATAGTCCTGCGATGGTACCCTGTGCAGGATGTATCTTGCCTTGTGCCCGTTGCTTGCTGGGATAGGCTATGGCAAGAAACCTCTATGTTTCTTACCTGTATGTTTCAAAATGCTTTGGTTTTTCCTGCTTCCTATTTTGTCTGTACAGTATTTTGTTTTTCCCAGTTTCCCAATTGTTTGTGCTGTAAAGAGATGGGTAAATGTCATTGTGACAAAGGAGTTTAACTAGATTAAACAGGAGGGAAATCAAAGCTATGATTGAACTCAAAGACAGAGGAGTGCTTTAAATGAAGTGTATTTGTAGTCATTAAAAATGACCCCTGAGACCTCCTTTCTTTGGATGAAAGCAACTTTATCAAGCAAGGGCAAGTTTTTCACCTATAAAATGTAAAACCCCATTCCTCAGCCAGCCCTATTCTTTTATTACCATTGAGAGGAAAGCTGGCTTTTAATGTTGGTAGGGTGGTCAGGGGGCAAAAGGCTCAATCCATCATTGTACATTGAGCTTGTCAGGGCAGGCGACAACTTCCCAAACAACGAGAACTTTCTAGACACACAGATTTGTGAAAAAAGAAAACTGGTCACTTCAGAATAGCCCTCTTGGGCTGTCTGATTTAGCTATCAAAGGTGGATTGAGTTACACATATTGTGAGGGTCCATTTTTCATACAGTTTGAGTGGCGTCATCACCTCAAGCCATTAACTTTTCCATTATTTCTCAAGGAAAAATTTTTTTTTTCACAGGACTTCTGTGAAAATGTTAAAGGGAAGAGAAATCTACTGGTAGAGAAAGTGAAATGATGTAACACTTTGCAGTCAGAGCTCATTAAAGCAGGGCAGGAAGGTCACAGTCATGTGGAAAATACTAATGTCTGCAGCCTTGAATAAGAAAAATGTGATCCCTAATTGGGAATATACTGTAACACTATCTGTGATGGAACAATTCTCTTCCAAAAAATATGAATTTTTCATTTAAACTCAATGCCTGACAACACTCTGGTGTCATGTATGCAATTGAAAATCCAACCTTTATTATAATAAAATATGTTTACAACATTACATAAGAATGATATATATAAATATTAAAACATGAGGACAGAGAAAAAGTTTACATTTCATTTGGTGCAATATTTAACTTCTGTATGTTTGCAAGATCTATTGTATATTTCATAGCAAAAGACTGAAAGCATATGTTTACATTTTTGTTAGACTGATTTATTCAGGTGTCTTTAGGGCATAACTGCAGCTTTACATACTGTAGCTAAATTCAATACTCAGAGAACATATTTTCCACTTTTGTTTTCAGAAACATATAACAGAACTGTATTAAATAATTCACAGTAATACTATAATTAATTTTTATCATATTGTTGTATGTCACATGTACCATGCTACAGGCTGAACCAAGCAGATTTCCATGGCTTAGAAAGAGTCACTGTGAGTTACTGTGAATGAGTTTGATGTTTACATAAAACACATCAGAATTACTGACTTTTAAAATATAAGGTTTTTACAAAAAAGTAATGTTTTTGTTCAAAAATCATTCCAGAGTTTTATTAATAGTTCCATTTGTTTATTTTGGAAGCTTTTAGTATACTCACATGTCATCCATCTTCAGCCCAAATTTCACCTCATTTGTGCACAATCTGATAGGTGTGTACAATAATGTCTATTGATGAGACGTGAAACTGAAACACAGGCTAGCGTCTGAGTGATTCTGAGACAGAGCTAATAATCTCAAATGTCCTAAGGGTGGAAGGAGAATGTCTGACAGGAAAAAGAAGTGAGGGCAGGACAGACAGAAAGCCTTAATCTATTTTTATCCTCTGCTGAATCAGTTTTTGTTTTCAAATAGTAGATTTCACACAGATCTGGGAACAGAAACTTTGCTTTGACTTTTTGTTTTCTGAATCACACCACAGTAGATCATATTGGATATTGTTGACTTGAAGTTTAATTTGACTACATCAACAATACACTTGCAGGTATGGATTTAAGCATAAGCATAAGTGTAAAAACATAAGTATCTACTTCATATCCACACTGAACTTTAAGCAGAATAAGCACTGCTAATAAATATTATTTTTATGTTCCTGTTTTAGCTGTAATTTGTCATTTTTGTACCTTGTATTTTGTTTGTTTTTTATAGTAAATGGCATGCTTTCAAAATTCTTTCAGCAATCTTTGTAGTCCAGTGCTCATTTTTGGTCGTGTTGATGGTTTCCTAATAAAAGCAAATCCTTTTGAGAGATTCCTTTGAAAGTAAAAATTTCTGGGGAACTCCGATCAACAGGAAGCTGAGTAGTGATTAGGAAACGATTAACCTTGAACTTTTAAATAGTCAAGTTTCTTCTTTCTTCTGTTTTTCTCTTTGAGCCTCTGCAACTTTTTTTACCAGCAAGATTTTGTCTGTTATTTTGTGTCATTGTTTCACTAGACACAATCTTTATTTTTTTTAAAAAGTGTCATTCCCAGAATACTCATTCCTGGAAAAGATAATTCTGGTTAAGAAGTCAATATATTCTATTTTCTTTCTTAATGTCCTGGTAACTCACTTACCGTGCTTACTCTTTCACTGACCTCTTTCTGGTCCCCAGTTTAGAAGAACTTGACAATCTTCTGCTTGCTTGTTTGTGATGTTCCCATGTTTCTGTTGTCTCATTTTGTTTGGGTTTGAGAGCTGTCTGCAGCCTTCTGAAGAGCAAATTACTAGAGAAAACAGTTTGATAGCCGTAACTAAGGTAAAAAGTCCATGAAATGTACTCTTAAAGATGCATAATTCACTTTGGGTTTCCTTTCACATGGAAGAACTACAATATTTAATGAATTTAGGACTTACATTTCTTCAAGGGGAGATAACTACTGTATGGATTCACTATATACTGCAAAACAAATATTAACACACATCTATATAAACTTTTCTAAATGTATTGTATTATTTTACATGGTATATTATTACTATTTTTACTAAATAAAAGAGGTGATTTATAATACAGATATCATTATCTGTAAATCAATAATGTGGTGGAAGGCACAGTAAATCATAAACAAATGAAAAAGTCATTAAGTGATGGCTGGTTAACTGAAAATGGTCACTGTATGTATTTTATGGAAAACCTTCAGCCATGTGTGACTCAAAAAAATTCATCCTTTATTTGAACACTTATAAAAGAACAATGATGAGAGAAATGAATTTCAGTGCAAGTGTAATATTTACAAAAATGAATAAAGCAGTAATGAAACCCCTGAAGAATAAGGTAGTGAAGGTCATTAGGAGGTCTCTTAGGTCTCCAGTGTACTTGATTGTTAGTTATCAGTCACAGCTTTTAATTGTGTGATTTCATTGTCCCTTAACCTGAATTATTTAAGAGGAGGAGACTTTGGATTTAGGGAGATTACTTAAAGGAGCTCAATCACTTGTATTATCTTTTGTTGACTTGCTGGGAAATGTGAGCATTTCTGGATAGAGCTCTGTATGCCTGGTTTGCACTAGGAAACACAACCTCTGTGTAACTGAAATATCTGATTTTGATACATCTTTGCTGTCTTGATATTATTAGCTGTGCTAGATGTACTCAAGAATACATTAAAGAAATAGGGTCATCCTAATATGTTTTTCTCCATTTTAAGTCACGACTATGTAAAATATTGAGTAAGATCCTAGGACCTCTGTGCTTCAGACTTTTGTTATATTCAGTTATGGTTAATAATAATAATAATAATTCCTTACACTTATATAGTACTTGACACTCCACTCAAAGTGCTTCACAGGTAATGGGGACTCCCCTCCACCACCACCAATGTGCAGCATCCACCTGGATGATGAACCAGCGTCAGAACGCACACATCAGCTATCAGTGGGGAGGAGAACAGAGTGATGAATCCGATTCATAGATTGGGATTATTAGGAGGCCATGATTAGTAAGGGCCAGGGGGAAATTTGGCCAGGATGCTGGGGTAACATTATTATACAGTAGTGATCTACAGAACACCCTTACTCTTTTTGAGAAACACCCTCCCAGTTTTAATGACCAAGAGAAAGTGAGGACCTTGGTGTTACATTTCACCCAAAGGACAATGTCTTTTTTCAGTAGTGTCCCCGTCACTATATTTGAGTATTAGGACCCACACAGACCACAGGGTGAGTGTCCCCTACTGGCCCCACTACACACCTCTTCCAGCAGCAACCTTAGCTTTTCCAGGAGGTCTCCCATCCAGGTTCTGGCCAATTCATACCTGCTTAGCTTCACTGGATTGCCACTTGTGAGCTGTAGGTTGATATACTAATACATTTTTATTAATGTATTCAAAGAATTCCAACATAGATTTCAAGATTGTCAGGAGACTGAAACAGCAATGTTGGATGTTAACGACATTTTAAATAGTTTAAATGACCAGTTAAATAATTATTGTATTGTTAAATGGGAAGTTATATGTAATACATATGGTTACAATTGCATAAATATTTATTAAAACTTTCACATGTTTTTATGATGGTAGACTTTCTGTGAAGTGAGTCTTTTTTTATTCTCTCATGAAAAGACATATGTGATGGTTTTGTTTAATACTAAGCACCTCAAGAATCTGACATTGGACCTTTAGATGGTAAAATCGTTCTATTCTCAATTTCCTGCTCTATTGATTTGTTTTGAACACATATCCATTCTTTGAGGATTAGGTGTGGGGAGATTACCTGTGACTACTTGAATGTGCCATAGTACATGTTTTCAATGTTTTCAAGAAGAGGGAACTTCATTACAATAAGGCATAAGATGTTCCCTGGTCAAAGGTCTGCTACAGTATAAGTATTATGTTTCTGGTCATTATTATAGTGTCCTGCATTGATCTTTTACTAGAGGCAACACCAATTAAGTTTTCTTCCTTGTAAACAGTTTAATTCTTTCTGATCTCATTTTCAGCTGGTTTGAAAATTGTTTTTATTTTACATTAAAAAATGATAGAAAGTAACAAAGTAATAGTAAACATTTTATATCATTTACATATATCTGTGCTCTTACTATCTTTTACATTGAAAGGTTTTTCTGAGTAACAGCTCCTTTTTAACTGTTAAGATGAATCTTGATCGTATTTATGTTGCCCTGAGACTGGAACAAACAGGTTCATAAAACCAGATGATAAAGAGGCAGAGACAAGCACACAGCAGCAACCCCAAGTAAGTAAGCCGAGGAAACAAAACAAGAGGAAAATTACAAAAGCCTCCATCCCCTTTCCAAACACACATTGCTAAAAAAGATCAGTTTTTCTAGCTTACAATTGAATTTATATCCTGACAATCCCAAACCTCCCAAGCAGAGATCATTAGGTGCAGTTCTAGTGCAGTTCTGGTGGCAAGATTAACCACATGAGAAAAACACAATAGAAAAAGTCCAGAGGGCATTCTGATGTCTGAGTCTTTCTTTAGTGGCCAGTCTATGACCCCCTATCTACTCCACTACAGCTGTTGCAAGAATCCTGGAATGAGGAAGGGTAAGGCCACAGACATCCATGGGTCAAAGCACAGTAAGAAGGAGACCTACAATTTCCAAACCACCAACATTACAAACCATGATCTGTACTACCTGCTTGCCCAATCTCCAGGACAAAGCACCTGGAGCCTCCCACACTACTTGTGATTCCCACAGACTCTCGAGCAATAGTACTTTTATGAAGGAAAGTCAGGGGTGTGTTACTTCTTTCATGCTCTCATTCAGCTTGAGCTGGTCTCCTCCCTGCCTTTTTAAAATAGCCCAAGCCATTCCATGTTCAGCCCCCTACTCTTGTACAGAACAGCTGCTACAGCACCCCACACACTTGCCATCCCCCATCTAAATCTCTCCAGCACAGCCTAGCACTGAAAAAAGAAAATACGCTCCAGAATCTCACCATATTATGATATAAAAGCAAAAAAAAAAAAAAAAAGTCCATAACACAGTACAGTGGTTCATTGGGCCAGAGCTCATCCTATTTTCAACAGCATTAAGCAGACTTAGATCATGTGATCTAATATCTAAGATCTCTCCTTGTGGATGGGACACTTGTTTATCACAGGGTTGTCACTAGCAATAGGGGAGTCCCACTTATATAGTTGGGTGGCCTAAAGCAACTGTGGTAAAGTAACTCTCTCTAGGTACGACAGCAGTGTCTGTATCAGGGACTTCAACACATAACTTTTTAGTTATGAGTCCAGAAACTCTATGCTATCCCTTATAAAGAATTAAAAAATAAACCAACTTAAAACTGTAATGGGAGCCGATCCAGTGAAGCATAGTTTAGGAACCTATGCAGATGGTATAATCTGGAAGTAAATGGAGAAGGACAACAGGGAAAAGACATAGAGGATCAGGACGGGTTGCCAGACAGGGGGGCGTGATGACGCTGATCTGGTACTCGGGGGGTGTGGCGCAGGCAAACAAGTCCAAACAGTCCAAGGGGAAAATCCGGGGCGCAGTCCAGCGTCCAGGAACTGGGTGAACCATCAGAGACAGACGAAGTTAAAATCCGGAATGGGATCCGGAACAGGAACAGGGATTTAAAAAACAAGATAACGAGGCCAGACTCTCCGAGCCCCGGTCTCAGGGCGCTGTGATGAAGCCTTTGCCGTTGGTCTCTCCTGGACCCGCTGATAGGCGGGCTTCCGGGCTTCCATCTACCAAAGCTGAGCCAGGAATAGCGAGAGCGCCAGGCTTAAATAATAACCATCAGAACAGGGGGCAGGTGCACGTAATCAACTAAAATACGAAAGGGTCAGAGCTCCCTTAAGAGGAGGGATGACGATCATAACAAAAACAATAAAAGGTCATGAACTAGTAACTCCGGTCTAGGGAGCTTTCTGTTCTCAAGCTTCCTACCACAGTCCAAAGACATGACTGAACAGTCACTTGCACTTGCACTAAGAAACACCACCATCAACTGGCAGGAAAACGGGCAGGAGGATGGCAGCACTCACTGTGCAAAACCTACCAAGATGGACATCAGCTCCTGGAGCTGACCTTCTGAAATCATTACAGAAGTCCAGATGTAGACCATCTGCAAAAAGCCTGAGGTTTTAAGTGATGTCAGACCACTCTTCTCTTGAGAGTGACTGAGAAGCAATTGGTTGTTCAGGTAGGTGAGGAAATGTAGTTTTTGCTCCACAGTTGAGCCCAGGGTGGTGTTTATGCATTTCACAAATGTTTTCAGGGCCAGACATCTGATTAGGAGAGGACCAGCGAGGTCAGAAGCCAAACTCAAAGACTTCTGCTTGAAGTATGAATATTAGAAAATTCCCATGTTGCTTTAGGTAAGGAATATGGAAATATGTTTCATTCAATTGGATGAGAGCAAAAAGACCACTGGGCTTAATAGCTTGGAGCACATGGTTTTACAGGGAGCATGTTCTCTTGTGGGAAGATCCAGGGTAGTCTCACCAGCGGAGACCCTCTCTCCTCTCTCACAAATAATAATAATAATAATAATTGCTTACACTTATATAGCACTTTTTTGGACATGCCACTCAAAGCACTTTACAGATAATGGGGACTCCCCTCCACCACCACCAATGTGCAGCATCCACCTGGATAATGCGACGGCAGCCATAGTGCGCCAGAATGCTCACCACACATCAGCTATCAGTGGGGAGGAGAGCAGAATAATGAAGCCAGTTCATAGATGGGGATTATTAGGAGGCCATGATTGGTAAGGGCCAATTGGGAATTTGGTCAGGATGCCGGGGTTACACCCCTACTCTTTTCAAGAAACACCCTGGGATTTTTAATGTCCACAGAGAGTCAGGACCTCGGTTTTACGTCTCATCCGAAGGATGGCGCTTGTTTACAAGCGCTTGTGTCCCCGTCGCTATACTGGGGCGTTAGGACCCACTTGAACTGCAGGGTGAGCGCACCCTGCTGGCCCCATTAACACCTCTTCCAGCAGCAGCCTTTAGTTTTTCCCAGGAGGTCTCCCATCCAGGTACTAACCAGGCTCATACCTGCTTAGCTTCAGTTGGTTGCCAGTTGTAAGTTGCAGGGTGATATGGCTGCTTGAACCAAATGAGCTTGGTTCATTCAAGAAGAGCAACCATCCAGCACTTCTAGGTCAGGGCCTCTCTGCAGGTACCTGGTGTGCTTATTGTGAGAAGAGAGCTTGTAGCCACACTTGACACATTTATGAAAAGCCCTGTCAGAGGAGCAGTGATGGGTGTAGTCCTTTGAGGTGCATAATCTAGTAATGAAAGAGCAAATGAGATCACTCAAATCTACGGTCCACTGATGATTCCCAACAAAACAAGAGAGGATGAAGAAAAGTCCTGAAATGGCAGTTACTGAGTTCCAGAAGTGTAAAATACATTGGGAGCACCATAAGACCTGCTGAGTTTAAAGCCATCAAATTCTGTTGAGTAATTACACAGTCTGACAAACCTACTAAAATCCAGAAGTCATAGTGGTTGAAATTAGCATAAGAGTGTTACAATTAAAATAGGGACTGAAGTCCTCAAGCTGTGGACACTTAAGACTGCTGAGACCTTGCAGTGAAACCAAGGTTGAGGCTGAGGGGACTGTAGAGCACTGCTATGGCTGGTGAGGCAAGTTGAGGCTCCCAGGGATACCCAGAAAAGCCTATGCTCCAATTCAAAGGTTATTGGAACACCAAAAGACAGACAATCAAAGAGACTCAGGAAAGAAACTCAACAAAGTCATAGAAAAGAAAGAGGGATGACTCATAATCTGGAGAGAGAAAGGAATCCATCTCTTGCATGTTGACTGCAGGCAAAAGCACTTCAAAATGTGAATCTGAAATCCACAGCAAAGAAAAAAAAACTAATTTGTATTAATGGATTAAGCTCAAGGGTGTATTTAGCCTTGCACCCATTGCTTGTTAGGATAGGCTCTAGCTGGCCTGCGATCCTGAAATAGATAAAGCGGTTAGAAAATGGATGGATGTAAGTAGTGTTGTGCAGGAAGTGCCAATTATGTAGATAAAGTTGATTTTTTGTCTTCTATATGAAAAATATAAAGACCAAAAACCAGGACCGATTTCCTTCCACAATAGATTGTGCAAGGAAATAAATAATAAATAATAAATAATAAATAATAATTTTACAAAACAATTTACAAAAAGGGACAGATTTATAAAATGGCAATGTGTTTACCATGGTAAAATTATGGTAGAACATACTGAAGCATTGGTAAAAGCATGGCATAACATAACACCATAACTGCACAGAAAGAAGCGGCTGTATTTGGTAGTCATTAGAATACCACAGGGAAAGCTACAAAAATCAAACTGGTGCTATCTGTGTGTAGAATGTATTTTCTCCCCATGTTCACATGGGTTTCCTCAAGGTGCTGCAGTTTCCTCTCACAGTTCAAAAACATACTGGTAGATTAACTGGCTTCTGGGAAAATTCCCCTTGATGTGAATCTGTGTGGGCCTGTGTTTGTCTCTTTGTGTCTGCCCCGCGATGGACAGGGTGTATCCTGCCTTGCGCCCATTGCTTGCTGGGATAGGCCCTGGCTCCCCAACAACCCTGAATTGGAAGAAGTTAGAAAATGAATGGATGGAATTAAGCTCAACTGGTAAGTTGCCAGATCCTCAGTGAGGCTGAAAATGGTGTGGATTGTACAATTTAAAGGTACAGATAAAGAAGGGTAGGCCACAGTGATAAAGCAAGGTCCTATTAGACTGATTTGACTTAACATTTCAGCTAAGGTCAGTGATGTGGCATTTCTCTAGTGTTTCATTCAGAGTTACTCTGCTTAAACCTGACTGCTTATCTCAGGAACCTTCACAAACACTATCACAAGGCTGGAATGTATGAGCACACCTTCAGCCTGAGATCTTTTGGTGTTTTGATAAGCTAAATTTGTCATGTTACAGGTCTATGATAGATGAAACTTGGTTGTGCCAGTGTTTCAATCTGTGACCCAGGTGCCTGCCCTGGGTCCAGCACTGGGCGCTTATACCCATTAATTAATAAGCCAGGAGCAAGCCTGCCTGTCCGTGCTCAAGTCAGGCCTTGGAGCACACACACACACCTGAGACCTCTCACTTTATTAACCTTGCCAGGGTCTTATTGGCAGTGGTGGACAGAGGTGAGACCCCAATTACAGCGGAAATCAATCTCCTGCTACTTTTCTCATAAACCAGGGAGTGTGAGCTGTACAGTGGACAGTGCAGCTTGTTAGCCTGCTTAGTTCAAGTTCCCTTGGGATTTTTTTTCAATATCTGTCTCCTGGTTCATCACTAATCCTTCTTTCCTGGAATGGAAAACAGCGCTCTTCGTATGTGTCAGGGACGTCAGGCTAAAAAAAAAATCATTCAATTAATTAGATTTATATTGACAATAAAATCGACATGTTAACTAATTAGACATAAGAACACCAAATAAACTTAATCTATCCATCTCATATACAGTATGTGTACATTATCTAATAATAATATTTGGTACTTTTATTGGTTTCATCAATACAAACATCTGCATTTAGGACTTAAAAACCTTGAAACATCTAAACAAAACATGTACTACTTGAAAATTGTCTTTTTTGCTACTTCTGTTTAAACCAGTTTTTAAAGTTTCAAAAGAGTCAATAGTTTGCAAAATTATGAGCAATGGTTTATGTTTTCAATTTAGATAATAGAAAAGCTTTTTTACAAAACATTTCACCCAGTCTTTCACTGGACAGGTAAAATGTGAAACAAAATTAAGATTCTGAGTAAAGATTTATTTTGTCAGACACACATATATGAAGATTGTTGCAAAGAAGAAAAATAAATCCCTAAGGAGAAAACTGAGCCCATTTGATACATGAAACAAGGGCCGTAGTAAGGTAAATGGTTTACATTCATATTTTAATGCTTTATATTAGCACTTCAGATCACCTGTTTCTTATTACTGTATAAACACAATGTGAAGCTAACCTTGCTGTAATGTCTGCTGTAATTACAGTTTGAATGATGTATAGGACTCAACAGCAAATCCAACTCCATCAACATTGAAAACTTTGAAATCATTGGTTTAATAACACATTTGCACTGCTTATTCCTTATAATACTGCTATAATGACAATTAAAGGTTATAACTGGATTCATCTATAAATCAATTAATACATACAGTACATTACATTGCTTCCATTCAAGCTATTTACTAATGTTGTTGCTTGAGGTGGTGTAATGACAGTAAACATTGTCATACAGACAGGCCTTTCTGAGAGAGGTAGCTAAATTACACATCTCTGAATTAGCCAGTGTGACTGCACATATAATGTAATGCATGTACTGCACAAGCCTGTCATGCCTGAAGGATTTGTGTCATCAGAGCTATGCAAAGTCACAGGAATGAGAGGTCAAAGCTTTAGCAAGATTGTATTGATCTGTGTCTGGGCAGTTTGCCTTCGACTTTTTGTAATGTTTAGGTTGAGAACATTGGCTTGGTAAAAATAATTATGCCCCATTATTAGAAGTGCCGAACATACAAGCACTTATACAGAAGTAGTGTAGATAAAGATGTTAAAATGAACAAAAACGCCATTCCCTGGCCTTATCTAGCTGTCAAATCATGAATAAGCAAATAGGCACATTATTATAAATAATAATTAAAACATACAAGTTCAGACTTTTGTAGTCCAAAAATACCACTTTTCTCCAGATGAGCACTTCTTAAAATAAAGACTTGACTAGACAAAGTAATCTCTTACCAGTACAAACCATTTCAGGACAATTTGGTTTATAAAGTAAGTTGTATTATGCAATGCAGTTGGGCATGTAAGCAGCCCAAACTTTACAGTTTACTTTTTATCGCTGCAGGAAGTAAAAACATCAGTTTTGGTAAGCTTCATAGTTATGAGAAATAGCATTAGGAGGCTGAGGTTAATGCTACACTGAAATTTAAAAAAAATAAGAAATTACTCATTGTTTTTTCAAAGCTTAAAATGCTTTCTTTAAGCTCCACAGCAAAAAATGTTGTTTTGTCTCCTTTATGTTTAATTTACATTGTGGAATTAACCCTTTACTTGTTCCTCTGTGCTGATTCCTCAGGTATAGCTCCTGTATGTCCAAAGTTTCCTAACATGGATATCCTGCTTAAGTAGCCCCTGTGCATTCTGGGTAGACCTATCTGACCTGTTCTTGGCCTTCATCTTAAGCACTACCTTAATGAAAAGCTTTGTAATGGCTCATCTACTAAAACACTCCAACGCAAGTACAGATTAAGTCCTACGAGCCCTATTTACTGTACTCACAGATAATAAGTAGAAATAATGCAAAATTATTTAATAAGAACTGTGGACTGTGGTGTTAGATTTTGTGCTCATAATCATATAATGATCTTTATTACAAACTAGACACCTTTAAGATCTGGTTATGTAATACAGTAATTTGAAGCTATGGTGAATTTGTTAGACCCTAATGGCACCAGAAAACGTTGCAGAGTCTGTCGACTTCCAATGCTGTTCATGAGTTTGATTCATCATTTCCAGTTCAGTGTTTCATTGATTTGACTTGTACTGTATGTTCCAGTCAGCAGAAACAGCTCACCCTTACAACCCATTGTAACTGCTGTCATAAAATTAACCCAGCATCTGCTCTTTGCAAGACAGTCATTGATGAGGAAGGGCTGGCATGATGGTGCAGTGGTTGTCATTGGTGTCTCGCAACACTGGGCTCTGAATGTGATTCCTGGGGTGCTTTCTATGTGGAGTTTTTATGTTCTCTCCATGTTCACGTGGGTTTCCTCTGAGTGCTTTTGTCACGAATGTAGTTCCTCCCCCTTAAGGGGGGGTTCACTTTTTAGTTGATTTTATGCACCTGCTCCCTGTTTCTGCCTCCCTACAAAAGCCAGACGCTCACTCTGTTCTGGGCTCTGCATTGGTTTCCTGAACCAGCCGAGCCCGGGACCTGGAGCGCCTGGTCCCGTTCCCCCTTTTTCCCCCTGACCCGTCGCTGGATCCTGCTCCAGTTTTTAACTTTGTCTCATCTGTCTGCGACCCCTCACCGGATCCTGCTCCGGCTTTTAACTTTGTCTTGTTTGTCTTGGATTGATCACCCGGCTCTGGACATTTGTCTCACCACGGATTTCCCTTTGGACTCCCTTTTGAACTGTTCGCCTGGACTACGCACCCCCGTTTGTACCAGCCCTATTCCTCGTCTCTTCCCTGTGTGTGTTCACTCCCTTCTTGATTGTGTCGTCTGCATAGGGTTCTGAAAGACACTTCGTAACAGCTTTAGTTTCCTCCCACTGCCCAGAGGCATGCTGGTACATTAATTGGCTTCTGAGACAACTGGCCCTGGTTTGAGTGTGTGTGTCTACATCTGTGTGTGCTCTGTGATGGACTGGTGTCCCATACAGGATGTATCCGGCCTTGTGCCTAGGATAGCCTCCAGCACCCCAATCACAATAAGTTGGATGAGGAAGTTAGAAAATGGATAGATCGACAGAATGAAGATAAGGCTGACGTCCAGATGAAACACAGTTTGGAGGGCTACGTTTCTTGCTCTCACTTATGTCAGAGTGGTACAGGGAATTTCTGCTAATGTTAGACTAAATAATAAATTGTATTTATTTATTTTAAATGAGTTAATACTGCATTAAAATACAATGAGGAACACAAACAGATTTTTCCGTTTAAAATAATATGTATTTCATTTGTGCTACATAAAAATTCTTCTAAAACAGGTGAAATTATGCACGTCAGTAATTTATTTTTTTTGTTTTTTATGAGGTCGCTTAGCACAAGGCCATTTTCAATAGCTAAGTGTGCAATGTCACATCAAAGGGACAAAGTATGCACATTTAGGCTGAAGCTCTATTTAATAGCTAAGATGAGTCACTTAATTAACTACATTACCTCCACATCCCTGGAATGATGGAATGTGTATTGTCTATAAGAAAGGGGCGGGTAGACCTCAGCTATATTAACAAGTGCACATCAGCCAGCTTCTTGTGGTCTGCGAATAGTTTTAAGTATTGATTCAAAGACATCATGATCTCCTTTTATCTACTGTGTAGCAAAAAGAAAATAAGACATGTTGTCAATTTATGTGACGGCAAACGAAGCATATTAGGGCACAGGCATAAAACTAGCATAAATGATAAAAGACTTGTTTATCTGCTGGGGTGCAGAAGGTTTGAAGGACCTGTTTATATTTAAATTTAAAACTACATTTTAAAACTAAATGTTTCCATAAGTTTTTTCAGCTGCCCTGAACAATTTTCAAATGAAGCTTTTTCACAGAATAAATTGAATTTATATGTACAGAATTTGGAAGAAGATAATGTTTCAGGTGTAATGTTTTGTGTTACTGTATAGATAACATAGCCTGCCTGTCTTTTTCTCCCTCCAGGTGGGAGGAACAGCTTAAATTTCACCTTATTCCTCTTGAACTTCACGTATCTGACCTCTTCTGAGCACAGCAGGTGTTCAGAAATGTTACTTTCAGGAAAAGATTTCAGAAAAGATTAAGTTGGGGTTTGATTCAGTTATTCAAAACTCTAAAAGCCTTTGACTAAGTCAATTCAGGGATTGTCTTCAAGACCAACAGGAAACATGTTTTGGGAGTTATTGACTTGTTGATCAAACTCTTCAGCCATGAAGTTCACTTTTATTCTGGCATCTCTTAAGGAGGGTTGAATGACCTCCTCTCATTTATAAATTACATACATTCTATAAGATTTCAGTACAAACTTTCACTGCTGGAGATGCAGCAGTGCCTGAAATTGGACATGAACACATAAGCATTGCTAAATATTTTTCAAATCTTCAAACAAAACCTCAAATCTAAGACAGAGGTTCATAATTAATGTTGCCCCTGGTTCTCAGACAAGGAGACTTATCACATAATTTAAGAAATTCTGTATTATTCTGTATTTAAATGCATTTATCTTCACTTAAATATTAAGTCAGAAACAATATATAGAGATCCAGTGTCCTGTGAAAATATTTCCCTTTTGACACTAAGACATCTTCCTGTTTTCCCCTAGTATAAACTTTCTCACATTCATTTCAAGGACTTTGGAGAATAAAACTATTAAACAAATCCTTATCGGCTGACAGCTGTGCTTGGTAGCCCTTAAGGTCATTCATGAAATTTGGAGAACAGCTACAAAGTAAAACAGTAAATCTTTTCTCTCTAACCATACAGGGAAAATATAACATGTATGAAAGATAGGAAAACCAGTAATGCACTACATGACATTCCTGGATAAGATGGAAACAGTATTTCAGGCATGAAGTATTTAAATAAAAAAGAATCACCGCCTTCAGTATAGGCTTGAAAGAATAGGCTTGATTATAAACAACACACTTAAACATGCAGTATATTTAAAACAACATTTGTAAAAAAATTACATTTAGGATGCAAAATGATCTTTGAAAAAAATCAAGCTAAACTAGTATTCACAGTTAAATATAAAAAGAAACAATTCGAAAAAAATGCTCTTCTAAAAGATGGAAAATATCCAACACATATCTAATATAGTTATAATATCTGAATATCAACCGCTGGTTGAAGGTCTTCCCTCAAACATCAAAGACACCAACCACGCGCTCAAACTTTTTAATGATTTCCAATTTCAGGGCACAGAATGCTACATTTTTACCATGGACATCACATCTCTTTACACCCTCATTTCCCATAATGATGGCCTTACAGCCCTCAAGCACATGCCGGACAAACCCACAGTGCTTGATCCACCCACCCACACCCTGGTACGCCTTGCAGAATTGGTTCTCACACTGAACGCATTCTCCTTCAATAATATTTTTTACCAACAGGTGAGTGGAGTTGCCATGGGTACCAGAACTGGACCCAGCTATGCCAATATCTTTGTTGGCTGGGTAGAAGAACGCTTCTTCGCTTCCTACACTGGCTATGTCCCTGACCTCTACAAGCGATATATTGATGACTGCGTTGGTGCCGCCACATGCTCCAACGATCAGCTTGAGTGCTTCCTGCACCATTTCACCAACTTCCACCCGTCCCTCAAATATACGGTTAACATATCTTCCACTACTCTTCCGTTTCTAGACATCAACTTCTCCATCAACTACCCCAGACTCTCCACTTCGGTTTATTACAAACCCACGGATTCATACAGCTATCTCTTGTATAGCTCATTTCACCCCAAACATACTAGAAACTCTCTCCCTTTTTCACAGTTCCTTCGGCTACGATGACTATGCAGCGATGACATCGACTTTGAGAACCAAGCCCTCAAAATGTACTCCTTTTTCATCAACAGAGGATACCCCAGCAGTGTTATTGACAGGGCCCTTGCCCGAGCCAAAAACACCCCTCAGACCATCAACCCAATCAGGAACTCCCGCCGTAACAACCGCATTCCTTTGGTGCTTCCCTACCACCCTAACACACTTCCTATCCCCAGGACTATTAACGACAACTTTTCCATCCTACAGGATGATCCCTCCATTGGGGCCCTCTTTTCTGACTGCCCCATCATCTCATATCGCCGATCACCTAATCTGTGCAACCTTCTTGTTCACAGCTCCTTTGACCGCCCTCAGCAACCATCCACACCAGGTACTTTCCCTTGCAACAGAGCTCACTGTATCATCTGCAAGTACACATCCAACACCACACCCATTCTAGGCCCCTCAGGACAATTCCGGATCACCCAGATGGCATCTTGTACCTGCAGCAACCTTATTTACTGTATCTCTTGCAGTAAATGCCCAGTTTCTCTCTACATTGGAGAAGCAGGAAGGAGACTTGGAGAACGCTTCAGAGAACACGTCAGCCACGACCACTCTAATCTCTCTGTCTGTGTTCTCAAAGATGGTTTTCTGAACTCATACATCAGAAAGACTACCGAAACCAAACTTATCCTGAAGCTAGTATCACACCTTCCCCCTTCTCTTAACAACAGACTACTATTCTACTATATTTTCTCCATTCATTGGAAGTTTCATTTCACACCTCTCGACACCTATTCTGTCTTCACACCTCTTGATTGGCCTCTCTTTCTGTCCCCTGCTCCCGCCTCTCACTCCTCCTCCCTCCCAGCCTTTGTTCTCCCACTACATTACCTTTGCCTACTGCCTTGTCTCACTCACACCTGAAGAAGGCTCCATGGCCGAAACTTTGTGTTTTCTCTCTTCTTTTTTTCAGCATGGAATGAACCTATTACTTAAAATATCTGAAACTTATCTTCTCTAGAAAGAGACATGAAAAGAGAACATCCATCGCACTGAAAAGGAAATGTTCTTCACATGAAAAGTTTATATTTTCTTAAACGCTGAGGCAGGAATCTTAATGGTTCCTGCCTCAGAGTACCCTAGAAACACAAATAGATCACTGCTTATCTTTGCTTGCAAACCCTCAATGTCCTGACAAGGAGATCCACCTTGATGCAACAGCACCCTGCCATTCCTCTTCATTTCTAAACCCATTTTTCCTTGCAGTAGTAAAAATGTCTTTCAGTCTCAGGACCCATTCACTTTTAGACAATATCGGACGCTTGCACATACTTTACATCAAGACTCTGGTGAGATCCCAAGCTCAGTGGGTCACATATTAACCACTAAAACAAAAAGTAAACTAATGTATAACATCATAAGGTGTGTGGGACGATCTTTCTTTTTTCAGATGGGTGTACTGTATGTGTAACGAACAGTTCTTTCCGGACCCTATGCGGACGACACAATCCAGAATAGTGAGGAAGGAATACACTAGGGAAAAGTCATGCAGGAACAGGGATGAAAACAGGGGGGGCGTGTCCATACGGTGCTGGTGATCCGGGGAGGTGTGGCCGAGGCAAACAGTTCAGAATAAATCCAAAAGGGGGAATCCAAAAACAAAAGCAAAAGGTCCAAGGCTGGGAAATCCGTCCAAACAGGAGATTAAAATCAGGTGCCATGTCGGGACCGGTGGGGGGAACAAGGACAGGAGCAGGAAGTTAAAAACATAATGGAGCCAGGCGCAACCAGGTCCCGGGCTCACACGATGCAGGGATCAGATGCAGAGCGCCGGGTGAAGTGAGCGCCTGGCTTTTAAAGGCGAACAGAAACAGGGAAGAAACAAGGAACAGGTGGCAGGAATGATACAAACGAGGAAGGGCTGGAGCGCCCTTAAGAGGAGGGGTTACGATCGTGACAGTATGTGCATGTGTATGTATACAGTACATTTAAACTCCTGATTTGTTATGCAAAGTAATTGGGACGCAACAGAATAAAGTTTACATGGTTGTATTTAGTAGGATGTTATCATTTACTCATCCATATTCTAACTATTTCTTCCAATATGGGGTTGCCGGAGCTTATCCTGGCAGGCAACTGGTACAAGTCAGGGTACAGACATCCATCCATTACAAGTTAGACACGCACGCACTTGTGACTGGAGCTGGTCCAGGCTACTGTGAAGCATAGCTCCGGACCCTATGCAGACGGTATAAGCCAGAAGTAAGTGGAGAAGGACATCAGGAAAAGGAACAGCAGGATTAGGACAAGGTTGACAGACTGGGGGCAGTGATGGCGGTGATCCAGTGCTCGCGGGGCGTGGCGAAGGCAAGCAATCGAGACAGTCCAAAGGGGGAAACCGGGGCGCAGTCCATAGTCCAGGAACCGGGGATCCATCTGAGACAGACAAAGTTAAAATCTGGAAATGGAATCCGGAACAGGAGCAAGGAGTTAAAATGGAGTAACAAGGCCAGCCGCTCCCAGCCCCAGACTCAGGCGGTCAGGACGCCGGGGAATAAGGCCTGCCCTTGGGCCACCCGCGAGCCTGGGGAATAGGCAAGCCTTGTGGCGTCCATCTTCCAATGCTGAGCCAGGAATAGCGAGTGCGCCAGGCAAATAATGAGACACAAAACAGGGGGCAGGTGCACATAATCAACTAAAATACGAAAGGGTCGACGATCGCGACAGCACTCACATAAGGACCAGTTTTCCCCGGAGCCAATTAATCTACCAGTCTTTGGACTATTGGAGGAAATCAGAAAAACTGGTGAAAAATCCATGTGAACACAGGGAGAATATAGAAACTCCACACAGATAGTACCCCTGGTCTGGAATTGAAAACAGGACTGCAGTGCTGAGAGGCAGCAGGATGTTAATGTGTCAGTTATATTTCATTTAACAAAAGAGGTCTTTCATTTTGTGAGCTTGTAACTTTACATGATATCTGATGTGGGTCATATTGTAATGACAGATGCATTAGAACATTTAGAAACAGAACCTTTTTGAGCTCTATGAACTCAGTTGGAACCCACAGCCTCCTTGACTCATGAACAGCACAAAAATTCTGTGGGGGCATGCCTGCAAGCAGGACAGCAAGTAGCAGTTCTGTATATTTTTTTAACTTTCAGTGAGATTCAATTTTGATGGACAAAAACAATGATCATCTTTGTTTATCATAATTTAATAACCCTGCACTGTTGGCTGTATGAAGGACAGTATTTAATTGCACTTAACTTTTGGGAGTGGTCAGAGAATGCTGATTGGGGTAATTTAAAAACCAAGCAAACATGTGCTTGAATTACTACTGATTGCATCAGGTAACTTCTGTCAGTAGCTCAGGGAAATATGTAATTATCTTATTCAAAAGCAATGTTTCAGAATTAAATTAATCCTTAACGTCTTCTGGCAAACAAAGATCAATATGGTTTCAAATAGGTGTTCTTTAGTTGGAATGATGAATCACCCCAGATCAACATAATTTAACCACTTCCACAAATCTCAATCCACATAAATGATTAATGAGTTAAAGCAGCTCAAAGAGCAGGAAAACATGACTACCAACAGACTAAAAATTGATTTAAAAAATTCTGGTAATCTCAGGCACCAATAATGAATCATTCCTGTACATGTAACTTCAATTCCTGGCAGTCAAATGCATATTTTTAACATTTTAATCATTAAAATAGTCTGGACTTTCTAAATTCCTACCTTGTTTTATTAGGAATTACTGAAACTTGCTTAGAAAGGTGACAACAGACATCCTGTTGTTTCTGATGCTTAATCACAAACATTTCTCCCTCAATTACAATCCATTAGATTACATTGATTAAGAAAAAATAATATGTTTAGTTTGGAACATTGAAGGTGTAGAGAGGCAGATGTAAAGCCTTAACACCTTGACTTTTATAAACTAATATGTGTGTTGTTTTTTGGAATTATCTTGATTGTCTGTTGTTTTGGTTTGGGCATAACAGTCTTGAATAAGCAAATCAGTTTTCAAAAAGTGGTAGACAACATTGAAGACAAAATAATTTGGAATAAGGTTTTGCCTGATATGAGATTGTTTTTCGTTTAGTAACACATAGAGGTTTTGTCTTTGAAAATAAATCAGTTACTATAACCAAAGGTCCTTCTTAATCTTCTCATGAAAAAGTAGATGTTCGTCTAAAAAATCATGGTCAGTTACAGCAGTCTAAAGCATAATAAATAATCTGCTGAAACTAAAATATTGAGTATAGTAGTTTGCATTACTAATCTAGATTTTGTGTTATTGCCTGCATTTAAATTGTACAGTTTAAACATAAACCATATTTTTTCAATGTTATCTCTAACAGGACAATCATGAATAATAAAGATAATCAAAAGACAAAGTAAAGAATGTGTTAGCAGACTCCATGAAAACCTATTTCTCCATACAAAAATATAAAAATAATAGCTAAAGGAATGCCACACTATGATGTCCGACAACATGAAGTACTCTACTTATTAACTCCCATTGTAACATTAGTTGTATATTGTTGACCCACACTCTCTTCTTTTATCAGAATACATAGAAGGCTCTTGCTGATCCTTGGACAAGCCAGTAACCTTTGTAATGTAAGCGTAATAAGCACTGTTCAATGTTTTATTAGAAAACTTGAATCAGTGTTCACAATAACAAAAAGCCACCTTTGCATGTCATCCTGCTGTTAAGGGCAAAGGATGCTTTACACCACCAATTTTCATGTCTTTGTTCCTGAAGGCTTAATAGTGACTAAAGTTAAATTAAAGCTAAATGATCTAAGGTCAAGTGCAATTTCGGAAAAGTGTCCTCTATGTTTTCATGTTAATTTTCTCATCTGTGTGCAATGATGTATGAGTTATACAAGAGCACAGTACTGAAAAATAGCTGTTATTAAATATATTCTTGTGGCAATAGAAGGTCACATACAATTGAATGCTCAGAGATGCCATACGTGTTCTTTGATATGAGCAAAAGCATAGCTAACAATACGACACATCCTTCATGACATTCAAAATAATAGATCTCTCAAGGGATGGTAATTTTCTTGTAGTGTCCGTTTTCGTTCTTATTGCTTACAAATTTCAAATGAAAAAGTTTTTTTTGTAAATTAAGCTTTTTCAAGAAATATGTATTTTGATGTACAGAGATGAGATATTACATGTTACTGCATAATACAACAGAGATATGCCAGTTACCCTTGAATTCCACATAACTACTGTATGTTATATATTATATGTTTGGAAATTTGAGAAACACTTTACATCAGACACACTCAATTTGCAGCACTATCTATCCATCCAATTGCACAAATATGTTATAACCAACACCTTAATTACTTAATGTGCAATTTGGTGAACCCACTTGTGTCTTACAACAATGATTATATTCCATGTCTTTAACTTTAATTGAATTTTGCTTTCAGACAAAACCTGAATTGAAACTAATTTCTTCACAACTAATCTTGTTCCTTGAGACCAACACCACCCTGAGGATCTCCTTTGGTACTTTATGGAAAACTTTATTAGCTTATTTAAGGGCTAGATAATTTTTAGAAGGTACAATTCACAAAACCCTACTTGAACAGACAGTCTGAAGTCACATTTAATATTTTTTTTAGTTAAAATTTAATAAATAGACAAAGAGTCAATGTTTCTTACTCTTAATACAATGAGAGGCTGACCCTTCAGATAGATTTGTATTTATTATTTGTTTAGCAAAATGAGCAGCTTCTTCTTTAATGGTGTCATACTGTTTATAAACATGGAAAGAATGCTCTCAGGAATTTAGCCCACCATTTTTTTGTTTAAGGGATGATTCCAGGTTGAATGCTGAAATATATATGTCATGGAGTAGATATAACAAAAAATGACAATTCTAAATTAAATATATATAAACACTCTAATTAAAGCAAATGAGATCTCCCAGGGAAGTTGGTGGAGGATGATGAATTTCTTACTGTATGTTCAGTTTTGTTTCATAAATTAAAATGAGTGAATACATTATATGCAGAGTGGGTAATCTCTGTGCCCCAGTGGGTACAAAAAAGTATCACAATGTTGTCTGTTGCTTTTTGTTAGGGTTCAGAAAAGGTTAAGGGTTCCTCTTGACTGTGGATGTTATAGTCCTATGTTTCTTCTCAATGTGGAGGTAAAGGTGCTTGAAAATCCTTTACTCACCACCTTGAAAACATCCTATCTTCAATTATTTTACTAGATTAGACAGGTTTTGCAAAACACCTCCTTTAAGCATTCAACTATTCAATATATTCTATATTTGGCAGCCTAAACTAAAATTCTTCAGTTTCTTTAGCTTGTTTATTCAGAAGGGGGAAAAAAAAGCATTCTGCCAAGTTGAGTGGGACTACCTGCTTAGCACACTTCACAAAGTTCTTAATTCTAGTCTTGGATGAAATTGCTAAATTCATATCCAAAAGATTTAATCTGCACAAATGACTTTATAGACCAATGTATTATAGGTACCTCCAGTGTGCATCCTGACACTAGCTCTTATACATTGTTCCCCTAATGGATAAGACTACATGGTTGTTTTCCATCTAGGTTGTGCTTGCTTCTTATCACCAGGCCTATAATGTTCAACAGAATTAACTGTGCAACTCAGTTCCCAGAGATTACTTTCACTTTACATCAAGCACCAGTCCTTTACCCCAGCACACAACAGCGTAGAAGATGGCCGCCGACACCACTGATTCATAAAAAATGTGTAGCAGTGTTCCACACACACCAAAGGACCTGAGTCTCCTAAGAAAATAGAGTTGGCTCTGACCTTTCTTGTACAGGGCGTCAGTGTTACCAGACCACTCCAGCTTATCATCCAGGTGTACCCCTAAGTACTTGTAGGAATGTACGCCCTCTATGTCCTCACCCTGGATGGAAACAGGGTTCAGCGGAGACTTATTCCTTCGAAAGTCAAAGATCATTTCTTTGGTCTTGCTGGTGTTAAGATGGAGATGGTTAAGATGACACCACTCCACAAATTTGGTAATCAAGGTCCTATATTCCTCCCCCCTCCCCTCTCTAATACACCCCACAATTGCAGAGTAATCCGAAAACTTCTGCAGATGACATGTCTCAGAGTTGTACCTGAAGTCAGAGGTGTAAAAGGTGAACAGGAATGGAGCAAGGACAGTCCCCTGTGGAGCCCCAGTACTGCTAACAATCTGTACATACTGTGGCCTGCAGGTCAGATAGTCTATAATCCAGGACAGCAGGGGAGTGTCCACCTGAGCAGCCCTTAGCTTATCTCTCAGTAAAGGTGGATGGATGGTGTTAAAGGCACTGGAGAACTCAAAGAACATAACTCTCACAATGCTCCCCGTCTTCTCCAGGTGAGAGTTAGCTCTGTGTAGCAGATAGATGACTGCATCCTCCACTCCCAGGTGTGACCGGTAGGCGAACTGCAGGGGGTCCAGTGCTGTACTCACCAGGGTTCTGAGGTGGTCCAGTACAAGCCTTTCCAGAGTTTTCATTAGGTGTGATGTAAGTGCCACTGGTCTGTAGTCATTCAAGACTTTAGGGTGCCCCTTTTTGGGTACTGGCACCAGGCAAGATGTCTTCCAGAGCACTGGAACCCTTTCTAATCTCAGGCTGAGGTTGAAAATGTACTGCAGCACTGACCCCAGTTGGTCCGCACCGATCTTTAGCACCCTGGAGCTGACACCATCAGGTGTCAGCAACCACTAAAGTTTCCAAGCACTAACATTACTGGCTCATTCTGTTTGAACAAGTACACATCTCAACAACCAACACTTGTATCCCTGGCACAGGAGTAGATGGTTTGGGTGCCATCTGTCTGATTTCACAGCTGTGGAGACAAGGTACAATTTGAGCCTGGCAAATTAACTACTGTACAACACTAGTGTAATAACAACAATTATCTCTTTCCTCCTTTTCTCACCAAGTCCCACAGGCCTGTAAGTTACCCAATCCATTACTAACAAGAGCTCTCATTCTTTTTCCTTTCAGGCTGGAGTCTAAACACTGACTGAAACCCTTTCCCTCCCAACTGATATAACAAACCTCTTAATTTGCCCAGATGAGTGGCTAGTTCTAAGCAGATTCTATCCCAACAGTTTCTTTCCCACAAATGGAATTTAACTCTCTGTGAGTGCTAACTACTCATTCAGACCAGATGCCTCATTGGGCAATCCACTTAACCTACCAGTATGTCTTTGGACTGTGGGAGGAAACTGGAGTTGCTGGAGGAACCCAGTTGAACACGGGGGAGAACATACAAACTCCATGGCAAAAGCCATTGTTTTATATAATACAAAAATTTATGTTGCATTCATTTTTTAAATTGAGATTATCGCAATTATATCCTGAAGTGTACAGCATACCACGTGTGGCACGTGCAAACAATCTGCAATCTTACGTTCAGCTGATCTCTTTCCAGACCTCTCTGAAACTTTATATATTTACTTTACCCATGTCTATTCACTCCTTTGTTTGGTGAGATTCCCAGTGATATTCAGTCAATGGTGTATGAAGTGAGTCATGTAAACAGTCATACATGAAATGCATATTGTATTGGTTTTACAGATATATTTAACAAGGTTTGGCAATCCCTTTAAATCTATATGTATGATGTTTCCTGTGACATATTGATTAGTGTACATATAGATATGACATTCTCACTCATAATGTTTTTCTTCTTCACTTTTGTGTCTTCTTAACTTTTTTCTTTTAAGATTTTGCTTTGCACCTTACATCAGCATTGTTTGCATTCATGTAACATTTTGTACAAAAACTTAATAAGAGAGTTGGCAATAAAAGAGATAGCTGACAAAGATCTATTGCAATAAATTAGCTACAGTAGACATGAGCAGCAAAATCTTTTATGCTTTTAGTGTGACTTGCCTAGCAATGTGTGTGGTTAAGGAGTTAATAAATGTTAAGGAGTTATAAATGACGGCAAGTACAGATATAATTTATGTACAGTTAGAATAAGACAAAGCATTCAGAATATTGTGTTACATTTACTGTAGGTCACCATGTTACAAAAAAGATTCTGCTACCTGGGAATTATTCAAAAGAAGACCAGGCAGATACACTCCTAGGCCTAATAAATGTTCTACACTGACGAGTTAAAGGAACTCAGCCCATTTTAGACTTTAGCAGAGAAGGCTATAAGGGGACATGATAGCTGTATTAAAAAAAACGTAAAAGGAATGTATACTCCAGTATACTGCTTTAGCAAACAGCTTAGCTGTAAAGGACTAGAGCACTTAGAGGACACACATAAAAACAACATGGAATTTGATTTAAAACTGAGAACTGGGGTTACTTTAGATTAAAAAGTTTTGGGAGCGTGGAACAATTTATTGAACTATGCTGAATCTGATATCCTGGCTTCTTTGAAGAAATGACTAGATGAGATTCTTGGGTCAACTATCTATGAGCAATTAAATGTTTATAATCTTTCTTATATTCTTATCAGCTGAAGTGTACTCAATATTTGTATTCTTAATTCTTATTATTAAGATAATACATTATTATCCTTTCAATGCATAATATTAGATATTTTGAAATTTCCTGTAGTATGACAGCAGTTATAATTAAAGACATTTAATAACGTAGGACAGACTTTTGTTCTGAGTTTAAATTATTCCAGGGAGAATCTTACAGGATTTAAGTGACTCAAAGGTGGACAGTAGTAGTTAGACCTTATAAATGAAGGTAATAGAACTCCCAGACACAGCATTCGTACCCTTGAACAATGTGCTTTATTCATATTGCTTCATTAAAATGTTAATTCAAATGTTAATCTGTACATATATACGTCACTTCAAATAAAAGTCATTCAAATATAATAACAACAGCTTCTTTATAGCTATTCTAAATCTTTTTAATTTATTTAATTACTGTATATAAAATTAGATTGCATCAGCATGCAACCAATTTAATTAATTTGATTGCAGACATTATACAGGAAACCTACTTAAATGACATAATCATAATTTGTAATGAAATTAGGAACAGACTTGCTTCACTTTTTTTTAATATTCCAGGCAATTGATCTTCTTGAAACTATTCACCCTGCAGGAAACACAACACATCTAAATTCAAATATTTATGACACAGCATTTGAATTATACAAAGCACTGCTTTTCAGAATTTAGGCCTGTCAGCATTCCACTGCCCCTGGCTGCCTATGTTTTATTAAACTTTAAAAGAAGTAAAAGGAGCTATTAGACTGTAGATGAGGGAATGTTATAGTTTAGGAGAGATCATATACTTTATAGTGTGACCTCTGTAACAGAGTACACTAAAAAATCCCATCAGTATGCATTAAATCCTGTCTAATCCCTTGTTAATAAATGTAATGTACAGTATCTCCTATCTAAAAAGAAATTCTCACCTCTATCAACATTATTAACAGAATGGAAACTAGGTGGAGAACTTAACTTCTTAGTGTTGATATGATAGGTTGCTTACTCTTCCTTTTAACATTTTGTGGTTAAAAATGAAGAAAAGGAGACAACTGAAGAAATTTAAGTAGTATTTTTTTTATCATGTATTAAGCACATTTCTGTTTAGACAACACCTGTGGTCTCTCAGCTCTCAGCTGTGGTCTTTGTGTGTGTTTGACTGTCAGGTTGGCGGTGTGGTTTGCTTCTTACTCATGTTCACTGTGGATGTGGACTGAATGACCCTGGCTGTTTTCATTGCTGCGTGGTGTCCACACTGTGTGTATAATGGTTTGTATCTTATTATATATGTATCTTAATATATATTGTTTTGCCGGGTGCAGCAATTACAATTGCTCTTCCAGTTTGTGCTGTCCTCATTTGAATTTTATTAGCTTGTTTTATAACTAGGATAACTAGATTTCTGTTATACAGTATATGTTTGGTACAAAAACAAGTGAGTGGCACAGAGGTGCAGTGGTTAGCATTGCTGGCTCAAATCGCTGGGGTCCTGGGTTCCATTTCTGGTGTGCTATCTGTGTACAAAACTGGCGTCCTGTCCAGGGTGTGCCCTGCCTTGTGCTCATTGCTTGGACAGGCTCTGGCTCCCCTGTGACCATAAACTGGAAGAAGTGGTTAGAAAATGGATGGAAAGACAAAAACAAGTACATTTCATTTATATATATTAGGTTGCCCTCGGTTAAGGTGTCTGTTAAGAAAAAATAATAGTCCGCACGGTTTTAAAGGTGGAAGGATACAAATTACAAATATAAAATGGAATTCTAAAAATACATATTCCAGTCCTTTACCTTTACCAGGGACTTCAGTGTATTTTTAGGAATCTTAATGTTGTTTTCTTAGAGTGTCATTGTTCCCCCCCCCAATGTACAATATGTATGCCTGTACATACTTTGGTTTTCTTTTTGATGTTGCAGCCTTATAAAAAACGTTTTTACCAGTTTACCTGGATGACAAACAAAATAAATGTGCCCAATGGTCTCATTTCACCTCAGTAACCCTTCTCATGTTGTTGTGGTGTTATATAATATTGAAATAAGTAATTAATGTTCATACCGGGGATTGAAATGATTTTCAATTAATTTAATTTTCAGTTTTCTTCTTGTTGAAGATGCAGTAAATCATTAGTTTCAGCTCAACACCAGATCCATAACAAAAGATAAGGGGAATATGAGGGGTACATGTATATCGTGTTTCCAATGTGAAAGCAGTTTCTCTGGGATCCTCCAAGTGAATGAATTTTCAGGTCAAATTCTGGTGTCAAATATCTATAAAGAACCAACTGTTTGTGGTCTGAAACCATTGAAAAAAGCTTTTTTCAAATTTTGCTTGATTCTGCATTTGATTTATTCATTTGTGAAGTAAGAAATATGGTAATTTGGAATTTTAATTTAAGTTTAATCCAAATTAGCATTTGCTATGAATTTTTGCTAAGGAGAATTCAATATAAACAGATTTTTAGAACTTGTAAATAAAGGTATTTTTACCCATGTTTAACATGACTGTGGGACAGTTAACATACTGTATAGGGCTTCTGTCATAAAATGTAAATTTCTTTTAAATGAAAAAAACATTATCTCTGTCACATTATAGTCTCTTGGTTTTAATAAAGTCAGGGCTATTTAAAAAAACATGTACATGTTAAAGCTTCCAATGGATGAAAGTCAGGAATTTGACACATTGAAACATGACGGATGGCCCTTTCAGATTCCCTTTGAAGTGTCCTTTTCCAAGCCTTTGGGCAGGGCTAGTAAATTTCACTGCTGTGTTTTGGCAATCAGATACTCACACATCAATGAGTTAAAAGAATGTGAACAACTAGGTTACAGACAAAGTCCTTTAATCTTGCTTTATCATTACAAATAATTAAAACAAGCAGTACCAGCACAACATCCAATGACTGTCCTTAGTTCTCAGTAATTCTTAGTTTATCCCAATCTGACCGACCATCTGGCTCCTGTGTTCACTGACATTTATAATACTTTACTTTTTCTTCAGAAACTCTCACAGTTTCAAAGTATTCACAATAACTCCTATTCCTAAATCTTCAAAGATAACCTGCCTTAATGACTACAGACAAATTGCATCTGATGCTTAAGCACCTTAAACTGCACATCTTTCTTGTTGGATCCTCACCAGTTTGTGTACAGGTCTGTTGAGCATGCTTTAACCTGGTTTTCCACTGTACAGTCTAGCATTTGGAGAAGCCCAATTCCTATGCTCATATCCTTTTTTTTGGATTTTAGTTCGCCCTTCAAAAAACAATTATTTAAGAAATTGCTTTTTCAGGCAACTTAAAAACAGAGTGGACCAGCAACTTCTTGGTTAATTTTACACTGCCAATAATTTAACGTATTTTGACAGCCTCCATCACAGTTTGGTATAGGTATTTGGACAGCTATACAAAAGGAGAATGGGAGAGGGTTGTGTCCAAAGGCTCAAAAATAAAAGGAATTGAACCGTGAACTGCCTTCCATTTCATCTTGTTATACAAGACATACTGCCAGTCGTTCCTACAACATTATGTCAGACTCCTCTCATCCAGCTCATAATCTTTTTCAGCTCCTTCCTATGGGAAAGTGCTTTAAATCGATCCTTTCAAGAACTGCCCACTTTAACCTTAGCCTCTTTCCCACTGCCATTTGAACTTTGAACTCTCCCCCCTTCAGCTATTTACAGTACCTCCTTTCTTTACAATTCTGTTTTGCCAAATATAAGGTTAATGTTTACATACGCATGTGATTGTGTTCTGCTTGTCTTTTCATCTCAATTTATATGCTTTTTAAAAAACATTCCCATGTGTTGTAGGTCTGCTCCATCAGTGTTCTCTAGCTGTACTGAAAGCAAATTCCACCAGCTGTTATCGTGTGGCAATAAAGAAGTCTAAGAATAGAAAATTCTAGGTAGGCAGTTAATTTGTCATTAAAAAGAATGGAAAAAAACAAAAGACACACTTTTCAAGTACAAATAAATGATGAATACCATGATGGAAATTATAATATACTGTACATTGCCTTGCAAACTTATTCACTGACTGGCAATGTGTGTATAAGTTGTTGCCCTCTGAGACTGAAGTTATAACACTTTCAAATAAGACTTTATAGTTTGAATCTTCTCTATCTTCTCCAAATTTCTAGTTTCTAGTGTACATACTGTCCCATATTTGGACTGGAAGAACAAAGTTTTTTTCTGTTTTGTACAGAATGGTGCATGCATTTTTCAAAACTACATTAACATGCAGACATCTGGTTTTCAGCATTTTATGTAGATCAGGCAAAATAATATGTATGGCTGAATAATTTATGAAAATAAAAACATTAGGCTGTGAATAAAAAAGATTAATTAGATATTTCTTAAAAGACTAATATGAGCAAATAAATTGTAGCTTTTCAGATTAAGTTCTCCCTATCTGTAGATATGAAGTTTGCCTGAACTGTATAAAGCTGCTTAGATGTTTTAATTTAAGTTGCATAGCCATATAGTAGTTCGATCTTACAACCGCTACATCTAAATAGGTGTACATAAAAAACACTGCTCATTAATCTTCTTTTAATCCTCCATACCTGCAGTTCTAGTACTGGAAGTAAATCCTTCAAAGTTATCATGAAAGCAAGACTCATATTTTCAAGAATTTATTGTCAGATGAAGGAGTTAAAAACATTGAACTTGTTATAGGTTAAAATTATATGTTGAAAGCTATGGATGTCTTGAAACTTAAAGTTAAAAAAACAGATCTCTTATATTGTCAATATTGTTTACAGAGCTATATATACAATAATGTCATTTTGAATATCTGTGTTCTGCATTTAAAGTTTGTGTTCAACACTTCTCTTAAAATGCAGGTAGCTGTGTCAGCACGTGTAAGCTGAAAAAGAACCGGCAAAGGTTTATTCCATGCTGAAAAAAAAAAGAAAACAGACACAACATTTCACCTGTGGAGCCTTTTTCAGGTGTGGTTCAGATTCCTCACACCAGAAGAAGGCTCCACAACCGAAACGTAGTGGCTCTTTCTTTCCCTTTCAGCATGGAATAAACCTTTGCCTGTTCCTTGTCTTACTTATACTAACAACTTATCTTAGAAATACAGTAATTTATTAATGCTTCTGTTTTTCAGATATTTGGTAAGACCAAAGTACCTATGGGTTAGCCAATAATTCTACATTATCTGTTCGCTTGCATGGTTTTCTGATGTCACTGAATGTTTGGGGGCATTTATCCTGCATTAAAACATATTAAAAACCACCTGCTTACTGGACTGAGCTCAACAGGAAAGAATCAAGAGGTCAAAGGCCAAGGAACCCTGAACAAAAGGAGTTTGACCTCTTAATACTGAACATATTTTAAGCCGTAGCATGTTAGGATCCCTTTATACTATAGGCCAAAATCAATGCTGTCTAATATGTTAAAGAACATAAAATAATCACACATATTTCAAAATTTCTAATATAGCAAATATTGGTGATGTGCAGTATACACTTTTCAAACTACATTTTTTAACAACAATAACAGCAGAGTATTTTTGTCTTGAGCCATCATTTCTCTCTCAAAATATATACAGATATTTGTATATACAGATATTTGTAATGAAAATGTTTTGTTTAAGTTTTCTCTGATATTACAAGCATCTCCACAAGCATTTTGTGTGTCTGGTTATGAATGATATTCAATTAATCTTTTGTCTAGCCAGCCATGTGGAGACATGGTTCAGACTTTGGACCAGATGGTCCCTGTTGTATCCTTCAATGAAGGATTTCATACAGTTTTTGCTGTATAAATACTCTGCAGTTTTCTGCAGGTACACATTGTAAATGAGAATTTGTCTCATTTGATTTAAAGGAATGTGCATTTTATGAAAAATAATTTTAACGTGCTTTTTCAAAGGTATTGCGGTATTATAACAATTACAAAGGCTTGTATTATGCTAGATAAATATACAGTTAGTCTTTCTAAATCAAATTTTATTTTTCTTGTGTTAAGTTTTATTTAAATATTTTCCAGCCACTTTATCCAATATAGGGTCATGGGGGAGCCGGAATCTTTCCCAGCCAGCAATGGGAGCAGGAATAATGGGCAATGATTTATCCCTAAATCCCAAAGATTGAGGGTGTAAACTAAGCAGGATACATCACAGGACACACATACTTACACCAGGGCCAATTTCCCCAAAAGCCAATTACCCTACCAGTATGTTTTTGAACTGTGGGAGGAAACCAGAGCACCTTGAGGAAACACATGTGAACATGGGGAAAACATACAAATTCTACAAAGATCTGTACACAAGAATTGAACCAACCGACAGCCCCACCCCTGAGGCTGTAATGTTAACCTCCTTGCCACTGTGATGCCCTATTTAAATATGTGAATCACAAAACGTATTCTAAGTGATACCCTGTTTTTTTTCTCCTATATAAACTGTGTCACCTTCAAACAACACCTTGCAATCTATTCGAAGAATCCTTTAAAAAACTTTTTTTTTCTTGTAAGTACTAGAAAATGGAAAATGTAATAGGAGCAAAAGCTAAAATTCATTACTAGCCATTTTTACCTCTCTTCTTGCACAAAATGATAAATAAAATATTGGAAAATGGATATTTAAACTACTCCATTAATAAGAAGCATGATTGTTTTTATTCAAAATCTTGCCACAGTCTTACTGAATAAATGACTGAGAAAAAGTGAAACATACTGCATCGTTGAAATATTCTTAAGGCACTGATTCTGAAAACAAATAAGTGAATAAACACCCCCACATACCTTCTATTCTGTTTTTATTCTTTTGTTTAGGATGTACTGCTACTGTACAATTACTATACACAGTAATTGTCTGATATTGTGTTCATAAATGGTCTCCTTGGTAGGTTTTATTGAATTTCCCCTCTCCTACAGTTATCCATCAGCATATTAGTTCAATAGTATAGCATGCATGAAAAACCTGGAAAGGCTTTATTTGTTGTCTTATATTTTATTATGTGGTTAGAAAAATAACCGTATACCCTTGGTATAATAAAAAGAGATCCCAAGATTATATTTACATGGCTTTGTCAAGACCAATTAAAACTCCAATTAAACATGTCAGCAGACATCCATACAGGAGGAATTTAATCATCTGGAGTAATGCATTAAAATGCAGATATCATTTCCCAATTTAACAGTAAGCCACAAATAAACAAATCAGATTTTCACTGGTGATACAAGGTTTATCTTGTTTGTTTTTTTCTCCACATGAGTGGTTTTGTTCATGAATACAAGAATAAATATTGTGACATATTCCATACACTGAGGGGTCCACTCAGAAGAGCAAAATGATTAGGTAAATTAATACTGCTGGAAGTTTGCTGTTAAGCACTGAAGCTGTTAATGAGTATTGACAGAACAGAAGCCAGTCTTTCAGATCAGGCACACAAATCCCCCTTGACAACTATGAGGTGATTGGGGTGTGGAATTCTGGGATGCAGGTGAAAGGTCAACATGAAATCAATGACCACTAAATAAGCAGACTGGAAAGAGAGCAGCACTGTTTGTATTACTCTCGTTAATGGTTCGTTAATCAAAAATAAAAAGGTCTAAAAAAACAGATAATAGCTAGCTACTGTAAAAAAAAAAAACATTTGTTATTCTCAAAAATATCCAAAGCTCACTAAAGATGATTAAATTAACATGTGAGAGCATCACTGGCCAGCTATAACAACAGCTGTTTAATTGTTTATTTAATGCAAGTAAAAGGAAATTAAATGATGCTTAATTGTATTTAATTGCATTTATTTATGTTAGAAACTCTCTATATGGTGAATAAACATGATTTCTACCAAATACAATGATATTTAATTGTATCCAGGGATATTTAAAAAAAATCTGTACATAATCTCAACAAGCTGGTAGAGTTTAATTGAATATCCTTCACTTTGAATTAAAATTTCTCAGAAGACAAGACGCAGATCAGCACTATTTCTTCTTATGTGTCCAAGGTACTGGAGCATCTTGTAGGTGCAATGATGGTGCATATTTATCTGTTTATTAAAGTAAGAGCTGTGTAATTTGCTTAATGGAAGTAAGCACTGTTTTGACTCTAGTCTCATCAGGCTAAGTAAAAATTTAGACAAGTGGAAAAAGCAACTTGTTTGAAAATTGAAATTGGCAACTGGCATTTTTTGGCAAGATTCACAATTTTGCGTATTTTTCTTTCAACACAACACTCAATTACAAGGGGTTTCTCATGATTGTATGGGGAGCGAAAGAGTGAACTATACATTTATGTGCAGTTTTCTTGTTTATATTTTTTGTGTAGAGAAACTGGTACAGTATATAATAATGTTATATAGTAACTGGAACACATTTAATAAATATGGTTAGTGGGATATTTTGTGTTATAAAAGTATAAACATGATCACTAAATCAGATCCCAGTTCTACACATTGTGGAGAAGTTACATGTGGACAGTTATTGGAATGTTTGTTCTGATAGCGGAGATCCTGATTTTCCTTGAATGCTCCCAAAATGCTATTTATACTCTATATAGTACAACAAGTATTTTAGATACAACTGAGCTCTCTGTGCAATGTGTAATACTCTTCTTTTATTTGTATTATCTGTAATTTCTTTCTTGAATTTTTATAGTCAAGAAAATAAAGTACTGTATACTGTATATAGTATATATATAGTACGTACAGTAGGTATTGTACAGTGTCTGTGGCTTAAATTGTTTCTAGCTTGTGTAGCTCTTCCATGTCTTTGACCATGTCTCAAAGGAACTAGGCAGTATCCACACTAAGCAAGAAATAAAATATTTGATATATTTATACATTAAAAGTATTATTTAACTTTCACAAAACCAATGTCCAATGGGCTTTTCTCCAAAATGTATTGATTAAATGTTGATGGCACACATTTTGGAAAATTATTAAGTAATACAATATTACCACAACAATGCCAACAGACAATAAAATGAAAATATTTTCAGTTGTAATTCCCTGATTTCTGTGAAAGAGTAAGTAGCAAATACATAGAATAAACTTCTACAATTATTTCTTGGCACAAACGATCCTATGTAGTTTCTTGCCTTTTTAGTTGTAGTGCATTTTTTCTGATAATATAATTGATTTAATTCACATAGGATAACTAGAATCTATATAAATTGGCATAGATTAGAAAGAAGGTAATAAACAAATAATACTGTTTACTTTGAATTTAAGAAGTTATATTTTAAGAAGTGTCAGTTTTATGTCAATAAAACCCTTCATACATGAAGTATGTGTTCACATCTTAAAAGAAAGACTTTTTTGAAATACAAATCCACACAGAAAAGATTGCAGATATTTATTTATATACACAAGTACGGTGTATGGAGGGAGGTCTTTATTACAAGGGAGCTGTGATTAGAGTTTTGAACTCCTCACCAGTAGTTTGTGGGTTCAAATCCTAGGTGGATTTTAGCCCTGAGCAATGAACCTCACTCAAATTACTCCAGTAACTGCCCTGCTGTGTAAATGGGTACTCTCCAGCTCATCACTGGGAATGAGATTTTGTTGTTAATTCATTTATCTGGAATTAAAAGAAGTACAAGTACAAGATACAATTAATGAATTTGGTAAAATTATTTATGCTTCTCACATTATTTTCCTGTTCCCCCTTATACGAAAAAAGTTTAGTTTAACTGTTTAGAAATTTAAAAACATGAATTTTTTATTTAGGTTGATCATTATTGATTAAATTTCCAACATTATTTTAACAAAATACAATACATTTTTTAGTTATCTAGTCATTTTATACACTGCTGAAAATATAATAACACATTTAAGTAATCTAATTGTGAAGGCCAACTTGAGTTAAATTGGTGTTAATAAGGTGCAGTGGTTAGCATTGCTGCCTCGCAGAGCATGGGCCTGGGTTCAATCTGTGTGGAGCTTATATGTTCTTGTATGTGGGTTTCCTCCAGGTCCTCCGGTTTCCTCCCACAATCCAGAAACAGACCGGTAGGTTTATTAACATCTGGGAAAACTGGCCTTAGTGTGAGTGTCTGTGTCTGTGTCTGAGGCTCTGGCTCCTCTGCAACCCTATTTTGGATAGAGCAGAAAGCAAAAGGATGGATGGATTTTGTTTAGAATAATTTGTAAGATACTGTGGAAGACCGAGGGAGGTGAACTCTTGAGAAGGGGAGTTGTCTTCCACAATACCATGTGTTTTATCACAATCCCAGCATTTATTCAAAATGTTCTACAAATTAGACAACAAAATGTGCAAAACCCTGGAAGTACTAATACAGTCAATGATCACACAAAAAAAAACAGCACTTGTTTGGTTAAGATAAAAGTTGGAAATATTTCAGTCCAGGTGGTGCAAATTCATATATAATGCAGATAATACCTGTAGGGTATCAAGCAAACTTTAATAGAATGTCAATAACAGTGTCAATAACTTGGTAACTCTTACTTATTTATTGCGTTGTTACTAAAGGGTCAGATATCGGTCATTTAGAAATGCTTTATTTACAACTACTTCAATTTCAACCTCTACAGTAAGGTTCTACCCAAAAAACTCTATTTCAGGATAATGCAAGTTAAAACTGAGAAAGTGCACATCACCTGGGGTGACAAGCTATGCAGTTTCTTTTGAGCAAATTAAACTGTGGAAAGATATACAAAAAAAATATGTTGCAAAACCCCTGATATTACACATAGCTTTGGGTGTGCAGGAGGAGCAAAAGAATTTAAAGGTTTTTGTTGTTATATTTCAGGATTTTCTTCAGGTAATGTCAGGATTTTCAAAAACCTGATAATACTGGGTTTTCTTTTTCAAATTTCTTAGCAAGGTAATTATTAGCATAAGTCGATAATTTTCCTATTAACAGTACTAGAAATAGTGATAAACTATCTCAAAGTTTATTTTTGTGGGATGACAATTACAGTATGTGAAACACATTACTTGTATATAACTACAGCACTAATCAGTATCATACTAGGAATACACTTTCTTTTTTGTGTATAATTTTAAAATATAGGCTTTATATCCAGAAAACTGCTCACATACAAGCTAAAGATTCAGTGCCAACAATCAAATAGGCCTGTGAGTCACTGCACATTTTGTTTTGCTTCATGTACAGTATGCACATAAGGGAATATGTTTATCTTTTTATTCAAGTTGTAAAAGTTTTGAACTGATGTATTTCTGTGCATAAATACCTCTGAACCAAATGACATATCACCCATAAAAGTACAGCAAATAATTTTTGCTGGGACCTGCTGTGGTTAATGTCAGACAGCTTTCCAAATGGCAAGCTGTTACATCAGCGTCACAGGACACAGAGCAGCACAGACTTGTCCTTGAGTTCATTTATTGCTTTTGGGCCTTTGTCCTATGTAAATAGTTAGGGCATTAAAAAAGTTGTTCTCCTCATGTTGGAGTCGTTTTTCATACATTTTGTATTATTTATGTGCAGTATTGAACACAGACCTGTTTTATTTTGAATATCACTGACTGTTTAAACCACAAGGTTCCAAAGTGTTGCAGTGGTTAGCATTGCTGCCTCAAAGCACTGGGGCCCTGGATTCATTTCTGGACCTGAGGGGCTATCTGTGTGGATTTTGCATGTTATCTCTGTATTTGCATAGGTTACCTCTGGGTGCTCCTATTTCCTTCCACAGTCCAAAGACACCCTGGTAGGTTAATTGGCCCTGGTGTGAGTGTGAGAGTCTGTGGGACAGTCTATATGCCCTGTGATGGACTTGAGTCCTGTCTGGACCTTGACTTGAGTCCCGTTCTTTTCAGGATAGGCTCTGGCTTCTTCATGACCCTGTATTGGATAAAGCGGTTAAAAAATTGATGGATGGATATTTAATTCACCAAATCTAAGAAAAGCGTCACGTTGCTCATGAAGCAAATTTGCTCAGGTGGAAAACTTTTGGTACTCATATAGGTTACTAAGCAACTGATAACGCAATTTAAAATGTCCCAAGGATATGCTTGAGATATTGATAATTTTAATTTTTACTTAAGAGATTACTGTACATAAGAAATCTGTTATACTGGGTCTCTGTGGGTTTTGGAATTTGTTAGATGCTGTGTTTCTTATTTCCAGTCCTGAAGATCTCTGGTTGTGTTGTTTATTACCCACTTGGAGTAATTCATTTGATTCACTTTCACTCTCTATAACTGACAGAAACAAAATATTCTCACTGACCTGGCACCCTCCAGGATGGGAAAAGAACAACACTAACCTAGGAAATATAGGCAAACACGTTACTAGAGCAGTGGACCTGGAGGACACCTGCATCTGCTAGTTTTCTTTCCACCTGAGGTTAATCAGTGGTGCTGATTGATGCCTTTGATTGATCCACTTGCATGTTTATACATTTGTTCACTTGTTTCCATTTCTTGTTTCATTCCTTTGTTTCATACATACCTATTTCAATTTTTTTGTACTGTTTCAGCAACTTCAGCAGAAAGATTCCAAGCTCTCATCAACTTGCTTACTAAGAGTTTACTTCATTGTTTCCATCTCAACAGCCCTTGAAAGGGGCACTTCATTATTAGTGAACAGACACAGGTGGAATGACAATGTACAGAAAAGGCACACAATCAGTGCTGGTTTTATTTCTTTGGATGAGGTCTAATTGGTTAATTTCAGATTACACTGTTGAATGAGGGGTGTTCTGAAACGTGAAAATTGGCACAGGGCTGATACCAATTGTAGCTTTTTAAGAGTCAAAAGATAATATACCTCAAATAGAAAACTGAAATCAATTTTCAGCAATATATAGAAAATTTGAGAAAAATGTCAGAAAAAAACAGTATAGGAGCTGTAACTGAGGGTTTGGTAGGAATCAAAATCAAAAGACTGAAGGAGTCTCACAGGACTAGGGATGGAACCACTTTACTAGAGTGACTCTTAGAAGCACTGCAGTCACTTTTGACACTATAACTGAGTTAAGGAAGGAAAATTAAGCACAATGACCACCACGGAAAAACAGGACTTTTCAATCCGTCTCCCTCAGCAAGAGAACAGGAACTGAAAATGACTTCTGTTCTATTTTTAAAACATTTTTTTAAAGTCCTTTAAGTGTCTAAAAAGTATACAAAACAAATGTCTGATCCAAAGGTGTTGCTGTTTTATCTGTGGAAATTCCAGAGCATATTATTGTTTTAGAATGATCAGTTCCAGTAAAACAAGCTTTTAGTGAAAACAGGCTCAGGCTGTAAGTGAGCAAAGCGGGCTCCCAAAGGCCAAATTGTCTGTTAGGTTAAAACAATTTTAAAATGCAAAAACTGTGGATTTTTCCCCCCTACTAAACCAAAAACCTAATTGATGGTTTTCCTCACTTTATAGTACTGTTATTGATTTGAACCGTGGGTGTCAGTGATGCATAAAATTAACACTGTGTTATAGACCATGGATTTCTGTCAGTTGCTGACAAGATAACCCATTATTGGACGACTTCTTCTAATTTGTTTTTGTTTATTCAGAGGTGTAATGTAACACTCCTTGAGCCCAATAATAACTCTATTACCTGCAAATCCCCACTAGAACATCGACGTAGGCTAATCTCAGCTGGTCCTAATTACAGGAAGCTCTCAGCCTTTAATTAAGCAATCTTTTCTCCATTTTAGCCACTTAATGCAGCACACTCTGGCATCATTAGTTTAATTGCCTGCTTTGCTGAATGGGACTTTGACCTTTGTCCTGCAAAGTCGTCAACTTTTTGCAAACACTAATTGGCTGTTTTCCTTAATTCTGTGCACCTGTATGGTTAATGGTTTAATGTTTAATGGGGTAAATTTTAATGTGCAAGTCAAGTCTAATTTGAATGCAAAAACTATGTGTTTAATTTTTTTTCAAGAGATTTTTTTTTACAAATGAACACAGATGAACCTGTTAAAAGTAACATTATAATACGCCATGATGATTCATGGTATAAATGATTCAAATCCGAAAGACAGCTTAGAAACTGTTAAGTGTTTATGTAGAAAACAGTGTTAAAACCTTACATACAGGAACTTAAACATCTCAGCTCTACAGGGAACTACTTCCAAAACGACAGTACAACTGATCTGCAGATTTCTCTGTCTGCTTGGAGTGGGATGTTTCGAGGTGTTTTATCCATCCATCCTGTTTTATCCAATACATGGCTGTGGGGGACCCAGAGCCTATCTTCTCAACGAATGGGATACAACCTGGATGGAATGCCATTTCGTCACAGGGCATAAACACAGACACACATACTCACACCAGGGCCCATTGTCCCCGAAACCGATTTTCCTTCCATTATGTCTTTGAACTGCGGAAATCAAATCGGAGCACCTGGAGGAAACCCACACGAACAAGGCGAACAATACGTACAAACAGTACACATACAGCACCCGAAGGTCCAGAACTGAACCCAGAGCCCCAGCGCTGTGAGGCAGTAATGCTAACAACTGCCCCACCATGTCACCCGGGTACCATTATCTTGTATGGGAAAACATGACTTCCTTATTTTCTAGGCTTTTCAGTGAGGTGTCAAATGAAGCTGTAATGTTTTATGTTTAAATTATTTTTCAGTGAGTGACAGTTAAAGTCTTGATAAGGGCTTGTAAATCAGGGTTTGTTTACTTAGCTTAATTCAGTTATTGTTGATTGCTGTTGATACACCCTAATAAACAACACTGCAGGATGCTGCCTATCCAGACTGTAGAACATGTAATGTTCTGTAATGACTTGTAATCCTAAGTACACATATTTTTATGTTTACATTTGCTGAAATGGGATTCACATTTCATGTACAACATCATGCCCCTTGCGTTTCCTCTAATAAAAGCTATAATACAGCAGACAGTGTGTGGAACGTATTTATTTTATATGAAAAGGTCTTGTTTCTTGCATTTCCTCATTTCTAATCACATTTGGGATTAAGTATTCGGCAATGCTTACTGTATAAACATCTTGTGATTTTGGGACATAGTAATATGTATTGTAGCACTTCTATGTAACAAAAATGATGTAGCATTTTCTCATCAATACACCCTAAATTACCGTGACAACAAGGTTATCACAAAGGTGTAGGCTGAGAAAAAAAACAGTATCACTTTGCAGTAGGAAGTCAGCTGTTTCTTATGTCTTTATACATATTAGTTCACGACGTATTACATTTTAACAAATGATGGGCCAATCACCGAATAAAGCCGAAATAGATACTTAGTACCTTTTTGTCACTAATTAATAATATATCCCATTTAGGTTCTGAAATTTATTGAGAATTCTAGATCTGTGCCTAGTTAGAAGATATTGCCACTTCACAGTCTAGTAAATACATTTGTCAGGCTAATTAGTTATTTTTTTGTTGGGACATCAAAAAGGGTTTTACGTTTTGAATTTAAACAACAGATTTTAATTTTCAGGCAACTGCTTGAGAACTTAGACGACGTTCGTAATTCATTATACCTGCGCTATTCTGTCAGGATGCATTTGTGCTAGTACTTTGAAAGTGTGACTGACAAGGAACTGAAATAAAACAAATATTTGAATGCATCAAACCAACTTTTTTTAAAAACTGCGGTGGAACCCTTCTGCTTAAAATACAAACGTATTTGAAATTCTTCAACTTATTTTTGCATTGGCACTTCTTATGTCATAGAGATAATGGTGAACCACCACAGGGAAAAGTTATTTAATAAGATTGATTGTCGATTTCAATGTAGAACTTGTTTTACATCACAAGACAAACCACCCTTCAGGCAGCTTACTGATGGTCAGTAGGCTATCACATAGGTGGAACTACCTTACCATGCCTCATATTCTGAGCATTTGAATATACAAAACAACACCAATTTAAATATTTGAGCATACAAAATAACCAGTATTTGTTTCATGCAACTGAATTTACCAGTTAAAGTGGTTTTGGCCTTTAGTCTGCCCATATGTTGATCTTTGAGGACACACTCCCCATGCTGGTGAAGGAGGCTCCCAGTAGAGAACTACCCCTGGTCCTAGTGTCCCCTGTTGGTCCACTTACTATGCCACTAGGAGCCATTGTGGTAGAAAGGAAGAGAAAAGCCTAAGTTGTCTAGGTTCTTGGAGATTCAGAATTTGACTGGCAACCTGTCCCATTAGTGAACAAATGAATGGATCTGAAATCATGTTTGGAAAATAAGAATGAAAAAAAAGTACAAAAGTTTTCACTTTTTAAAATGTTTAATTACACCATTTAGGTTTAATACAGGTTTAATCAACTTAAATATACTAACATGAAGCCGCATGGCACATTAATCCATTATATTATTTTCTGCAGCATATACTGTACATTTAAAAAAAAAGATTTTCTTCAAGGAAGAGTATCACTTGGAACTATAAAATAGTGATCCTATGTATAATAAAACAGACACAAGTCTCTTTGAGTTTAAAGCAGCATTTTATTTCTAAATGTGCTACAAGTCAAATGGCAAAAACAAAAAAAAATCTCTTTCACCTGTTTTTTGTATGTTTTTAAACCCCTGAGCACCACAATCCAGATTTCATATTATGCACTGGATTAATCCAAAATGAACAAGAAAAATAACTATTTAAAGCCTCATACACAGCGAGTAAAGCTATTATAGGATCTACAATCTACCAGCATAGCATTGCAAAAAATTTTTAAACAAAGTAAACAACATACTTTATAGACAGAAGTAAATCTTTTTTTTAAACAATGTGCTATTTTTTCTTTTTCTTTTTGTGATTCATATATATATTTTTACAAAGTAAAGAGAAATGAGTTGCTTTTGATCTTTGGTACAAGAATTATGAAGGTTTCATGTTCTTGTTTCACAGTCAGCAACAAAGTTTTCCAGTTATTGGAAATATATTCCCTTCCTATCATTCCTTGGAATCTAATGATGTGGCAGGGAACTGACAATTATATGTATATGTATAGGCTGTGCCAATGCGCTCCAAAAAAAATTACACTTCTCAAATGGAAATGCCCCCCCACACAAAAGTGAGTATAAAATAAGCTGTGTGCTACTCTGTGTGTAATTAAAACATAAAAGCATTGTTTTTCCCAAAGCCGACTGATTTTTACACTCTTCTTAGAGGTGGTCCCAGAAAATACATTTAATTTTAACAAATAAAAAAAAAATCCTTGAATTCTGTTGAACTGAATTTCATGTTACACAATTCATTGCGAACAATACTTTTTTTTTCTTTCTCAGAATCTTGTTGAAATGAACAATTCCTTGTAGATCTTATCATGTCACTAAGAATTTCGAGGAAGTCTTGGCTAACAAGACTCACCAGCTTTCATAAAGTATTAATACTTGTAAGTTGTTCAACACATTCATCCAAACTAACAATGCTCGATATCCACATTTTAACAATCTGATCTTTGGAAACAAATGGTTATGAAGTAAACAACTTGTAAATTAAAGAAGATTATTTGAATACAACAACCTAGATATTTTAATCGAACAGAATATTCAGTTTCCTAAAGTGGAAGATACTGTTTTTTTTTGTGGTAACAATATGAAATACCTTAATGTGTTCATTTTAAGTTACTGATGTAAGATACTGTATTTGTAACATGAATGGCATTGAGCCTGTTACAAATTACAATAATTTACTGTGTCTCACATAATTCCTAGTAATAAGGACCACATGCATAAAAAGCCTTCCGGTATTTTCCATCCCAGTATGTTACAAAATAGAAATGTGAACAGTTGAAGTTGGATATGTTGGATATGTCAAAGGTCCTTTAATATATATATATGCTTTTGTTTAAATAAATCTTGTGATTAAACGATAGAATATCTGGACCTACAGACTATAGTTCAAAACTGACAGCTAAGCTTGTATCTGTTGGCACAGTCTATAAAACATGAGGTAGATGCGCTAGCATAGAATATTCCCTTCTTTGGCATAACAATACAAAATAAGAACAAAAATCCAGTGAGCCGTGGAAACAAAAACATTGTTTTTCAAGTGGCTTTACATAATAATAATAATAATAATAATAATAATAATAATAATAATAATAATAATAATAATAATAAGAGAAATGAAATCTATGAGGTATATTTTGTATTTATAATCTATGTATATACAGGTATATTTGTGAGGTATCTGGCTGCATCTGCAAAGACATAGAAAAGGTTTTAAACAAAGCAGTGGTGTTGATTTCTGACTCAATGTGTATAGCCTCTCAAAGAGCATATGAACAGAAATAAAATAAACTATAGACTCAATGAACTTAATAAAAAAGCAAATACAAACACACCTTCAAACCTCCACCTATCTTCCCTAAGAAAAAAATTCAACCTTCCTGGTCTTAGAGACAAGTGCATGAGTTAATATGAAAAACTGATTTGATTCACAATAAAGCCACTAAATATGGTTGACACTTCCACTCCTTGGTTTGTAATTCACCCTGGGTATTTGGTTTGATTTTAACAGTTCGACTGCTTGGTAAATCACCCAGGAATCAAATGCCCCACTGGCACTTCTGTCTATCAGTGTACAGAGCTCTGGTGACACTGATATGCAATGTCTGTCCAGGGCCAATGGAGCATAGACACACTGTGGAAATCACCGAGGTGGTCTGTCAGAGTGGCAGCCCCCTGTTGATCCCTGGCTAGACTGCTGTCTCAGACATTTTGGTTCTTGTTTGTGACTTAAATTCAGCTAAATTGCTATTTTTTAAACTCTTATGTACAAATCGAAATCCCATCTTTTAATCCTACGCCTTTTGTCACTGATCACATGGGTTCACCCTAAGTCTTCTAAAAGATGACTGCTGCTCTTTTGATTCTACACTAAGCATGCAATGTTCTAACACCAGCAATGCATTGAAAGCTCATGTCCACAACCAACAGTGGAGCATTGTGGTTACTTCAGACATGTCGCTTGGTCAAGGGGCCGGCTTTGTATTTAAGCTTTCGGTATCAGGCATAATGTGTTATCAGACAAGTTTTGTGAAAGGATTTTTACCACTGCCATTGCTTTTTATTATAAATTCACTAGACTGATGATTTTATCCAAAGCAACTTACCCATTTATACAGCGTTTTATTGAAGCAATATGAGCAGAGTACCTCACTCAAGGACACGACAGCAGTGTTCCACATGGGATTTGAACCAACCACTGTCCCTTTATGCAGTGAGAGCTCCAACCACTACTCCACACTGCTGCCTATAAGGCAGTGACTTCTATGCTGCCATAACGATTGTTCCATACAAAAAAACGGTAATGACCCCATATAGCTTTTAGCATCCTATGCTATATATTATATTCAGTGGGATCTGATTTATCAGAAAACAACACAGTGTGGTTCTCATCTTTATGTTTATTACTGGCACTACAGTACTGCGTAAACGTTTATGATGAAGAATCTGTTGTTATAGTGCCATTGTGCCCTTAATATTTGATAAAATCTGTTTTCCTCTACTGAGCAATGTGAATGACTTTGAATCAATGATTTGTTATTCTTTGGTATAAGCTGAGAAGAGCACCCTCCCTCTGCCTGCAGCAACACAGTGTAATTAAAGAAGTCCAAGTTGCTGAACTGCGTATCGTCTGACAAATGTACTCTAATGCTGACAATGTTAATGCAGCTTTTAAATTATGCCTTGTCAGCCACGGCTTTATCAGGACTGAACAAAACAAACCTCACCTCCTTTTCAAGAAGAGCATGGGGTCAGATTAGTTGCCCCTGTCTATCCATCTGTTCTTTCCCACAATACCTTCTGGTTGTCTCCTTCAAAACAACGCCTGTTTTCAGGTAGTTCCATCCATTACTGTTCAATTTAATACAAACTAGAAAATGATGTTCACAATATGAAAATTTCTATGTATGCATTTTTTGTTTTTACTGACAAAGCTGCAGTTCACACACTTTTAAGAGCAAGTATATTGTTTTTTTTTGTTTGTTTCTGCTGAAGCAACGTCCTTACAAGTAACCATTTTATATTCCGTTTTGCATTTGGAAACTCTTTAACGAATGAGAACAAAAAAGAACAAAACGCCACATCCAAAAACACAGAAGTCTTTTCTTTTTTCATTTTTTTGGACTGCTTGACTTGTTAAGGATGTCCGTGACTGTCTGTGGGATGAGCAGAGTGTTCACGGCGAGGAACTCCTGCTGGAGGTTTGCCCATGGGCTGAGGAGGACGAGGATGGCTGGTTTTGTGCAGGCTGTCCTGGACTGGACTTTCCCTGAGAGCAGTTCATGCTGTTTCCGTTGCTTCCGTGTATCACTGGAATGACCGGCTTTCGAGCAAACAGGACACCTAGGTTTAAGAGGACAAAAGCACTGTAAATCAATCTTCTGGAGAAATCCAGACTAGGCCTGATCAAAAATACTGTTACAGTATAGGCTGTATTAACTATAGAGTATCTTACAAATAACATGTCATTGTTGTGCAAACAGAATCAAGGACCTTTTGATAGCAGGGCCCAATGAGGTTCATGGACCAATACATTCCTGTCATGTGGTATCCTCTATGAGGGAGACTCCCTGTCCTTTTAACCCCCCCTGTGTAATTTCTGACGTTCTAAGAAACACAGTAAGAAGCACACCACTCTGTTGAAACAGAGTTATGAATTTAATCACAAAGTGCACTTTACAAAGACCCACACATATGCAAAGCTTTCTGCTTCCAAATTCAAATATGAGTAGCCAAGGGTAGAGCACTCATTTTCACTTCCAATCTCACAATTACAACTGGACCATACAGGCAGTGGGGAAGTATGGTGGAGAGATGTACTGTTCTATGCACCCTCTGATTTGTGAGTCATATTCCAGGTATATCTGTTGAGGAAATCCTTTATATTTATCCCTTTATAAATATATAGATATAAAAATATAAACATAAAGATATACAGTAGATAGATCCTCTATCTATCTTCAAGTGTTTTACTCATTTTTTGTTTTGCTGGTGAGCCAGAGCATATCCCAGCAAGCAATGGGAGGAAGGCAAGTTACACCCTGGATTGGATGCCAGTGCATCACAGGTCACACACAGACACAAACACACACACACTCGCACCAGGGCCAGTTTTCCCAGACGCCAATTAACCTGCCAGTCTTTGGACTGTGGGAGGAAACCGGAACACATAGAGGAAAATTTCTCCATGGGGAGAAAACACAAACTCAATGCAAATAGTACCTCAGAAATTGAATTTAGGGCCCTGGCACTGCGAGGCAGTAACGCTAACAGTAAATGATTGTATAGCACCTTTCAAAACACTAAAATGGATACTTTACTTATCCTACTGTATACTTATACTTAGTAGAAAACGGAGTTCTAAATAATGATTTTTCTTTTTCAGCAGACTTTCTAGGATATGGTTATGGGATTTGCTCTAGGATATCTAGGATATACAGTACAAACACCTACAATACCACTAAACACGCCTTTTTTGCTTATTACTTACTGAACTTCACTGCTTGCTGCTCAGATTCTACTTTTGTGCTTATGGGACTGCTAACCAAAATGGCATTTCTTTTCTCTTGTGCACCTGCAGCAGCACCAGTGTTTTTTTTACATCATATGAATTAAGTGTAGGCTAGTAATACTTAGATAAGACAATTAAAAATGTAAAACACAGTTCTTCGTATTGGACTGGATTATAATTGCGATTGGAGCATGTGCTGTTTCTGCACTGCTAATCTGATAATGAACATGAGCCTGGGATAACGAGAAAACCATTATACTTTTGATAGTAAAAACACAGGCACTATATAGACTTTGGTAGATGTTGTATAACTGGGAAAAACTGAGTCATACTTACATTATTCTTTTAACCAACTGATATGGAATTGGAAAAGGCATGGGGAATGAAGTGGAAGTGCCGTTACTTGAAAAAGGTGGCAGCAATCCGACAGGACGTTTAATTGATTTGTTGGCGTGTGGTTGGTTATGAATCAAGAAGCCAATCCAATTAGAATTCACCATGACAACTGCAGAAGCAGCATTCTTTTGACCGTTAAGATTCTTCTAGTTTTAAAGGGTCACTTATTGCAACTCATGCCTGATTTCAAGCAGCAACAACTAAAGAGCCATTTTCCATCATGCATGGCATTTTATTCTACCATCCTAACGTATATCCTGTCTCTTAAAATGTGTTAAGTCATATAATGCATATAATGCAAGTCTCTGCCTTTCTGAAAATAAAGATGAAAGACTTTGCCCCTTGCACCTCACGTGACTGTCCACTGTTTAATAATGAATGAAAGTATAAGATCCACATTCTAACCAAAACATACATGGTTCAATAGGGTTCATGCTCCCACACATTTACTGACAACTTAAACCATAAACCAAATAAACCACAGAAATGCCACATTTGAATATACTACAGTAGAGATTAAATGAGCCTCCTGGCAGGGAAATGACTTGATTGAGCTTAGGGACTCAAAATAACAGGAGAAGACTTATGTGGGGACAAAAATTGATATATATTTATAAAAAAGGTTGAGCCCATCACAGGGAAAACACTGGATCTGCTAAGACAAATCAAGTGCCGTGATCTGTTTACTTTCAGAAGAACATTTTTAAATGTGCATATGTTGATTTTCTCTTTGATTCAAAATTCCCTAGTGTCAAATAGTTGATGTCAGCACAACACCAAGTCTTGTGTCTATTATGAATAAAAGAGACTTAAAAAAGAACAAGGGCTATATAAACAGCAGTAATAGCAATGACCCCTTACTCGCATTAGTCTCAAAACCCGCCTGACAACACTGTTTTCTTTTGTCTTAATGTAAAAAACAAAACTGCTTTAAATGTATATAAATAAAATGAAAAATAATCTGATGTTAAACTAATATAATAGAAGATCAGTGTTCTTATTATACAGGACAAAATGCTCAAAGCAGAAAGCCACCATCACATGAAAACTTCAGGTGTCTTGGATGTAAGGTTTAGGAGGGGTTAGAACTCGATGGGTCTCATGATAAGATATAGAGCTGTTAAAGGCAAAATACTCAAAATATGTGCACTGTTAGTTTAAGATAGGGCTTTGAGGCAACCTGAACTACTTATCTAAATGTAATTATAGCCCAAAGCTCAGACACATGCACTTTCTGTAGCTAAATCAAGTGGTCTTTTTCTTAGCACATAAGACAATAAGCCCAATCGACCCCAAATCAACAGGCCCAATTCTGAGATATTTAACTTTTTTAACACTATTGGACTGCCACTTCATTACGATGGATTTTATAGTGAAGACATCAAATTGCGCTGAGGACTAAGCGCAGGGGTGCTGCTATAACTTATTGAATTTCCTGCCTGCAATTACATCAGCAAACGGCCCTCTATTTACCTGTGTAGACAACTCCATTTATTTCTATTGACATGTTGATGCTGCTAATGCCGTTGGTAGACAGGTTCAATGCAGTCTCTTGTCTATCATCTGTCAGAAAGAAACCAGAGAGAGAGAGAGCAAAAAACTCAATATGAGCATTTTTTTGTAAAATGAACACAAGAAGCAAGAAGAGAACACTACAGACTAAGGCCGATAACTCATGAATGACAAGACTTGAGTTCAGTGTATCATGGCCTTCAGAACAGATATAACAGTTTTGAAGGAAGAAATATATGTCTGCATCTGCATGTTCATCCAGCCAGCATTTATTTGAAGAAAAATGCTTAAATACATATAATTAACTATATACATTTCCACTTGAATAAAAATATTTATTTCCAGAGAAAAATATGTTATTCTCTTTAGGAACACTGTCATGGAAACTTTATGATACCAATCTAGAATCTAGAAGACTACACAGGTATGATTAAAATAGTTTTTACTTCAAAACAGTTTTGGAAAAAATCCTGGCAACAATCTCTGTTTAGAAAGAGGTTGAGCCAATTTTGCATTGGAGCAAACGTTTTTGAATGCAAGTCAGATTACATTTTTTATTTTCAGCACCATTAAGTTTTCTAGTAAAGAATGTAAATCAGATGAAAAATACAATATATACAGTATATTGCATTTTGAGTATTATATTTTTAAAGTTACCCATTTTTGTACATGAAGGATTGTAAAAATATACTTTTTGCATCACAGTATTAATTAATGTAGATGTCATTTTTAATATGGGGTACATACATCTAAATTAAGCCAAGACAGGCCCAGCACACTTAAAATCTAAAAAACATATACTTCATTTTCTCATCAAATATAAACCATAGAGCTAGAGATTAAGAGTAATCTGAGAGGAGCAGTCTTGCAGAAAAATGATATCACACATGAACAGATAAGCCCTTCATTCTTCATCAAGAAACTATTATTAAATAATGTATGACGTATTGCTTGTCTTAAACCAGGAAAGCTGGGACCATTAACATCATTTTAGCCAACATTATATTAACTTATATACCAGAGAACAGTATTGTTTTGCCAGAGTTCTTGGTACAGAATTTCTACATGCCAGTTTTGAAACACACTAAAATCATTCTTATAAATGAATAATAGAATTCCTGAAAAGACAAGGATCACACCACTGAGTGCTCCCTCAAATAAAATTCTATCACAAACAAATCAACATAGGTTTCTTTCTTCCCTGGGATATAAAAGGATGTAACACATAGAAGACTTTCAGTAGTAGCACCACGGACAAGGTCACAGAGATCTTGAAGTTTGGTGATGGTGTTAAAAGTATCCTTAGAAAACTGAAGATACTTTTCACTGTAGTCTTCATTATTAAGAAATTCAAGGCTACTAGTATACTAAACATCTGGCCAGGAAGTAGACACAAATGTATCCTGCCACCACCAATGTTGAGAGAAGTTGTCCTGCAGGCAAAGTGTTCAATATCTGCACGAGTGCTGAAGAAATGCCTAAGTTGCAACAGGAAGCCTATTCTTAGGGCAAACCACAAAAAGAGGCAGCTCGTATTTGCCATACTACTATATGTCAGAATGACAACTGGAACCATGACATCGGATATTTCTTAAGAAGACAGGTCACAATAAGACATCAAGGGGTCTGAAGGACCTAGAGCAAGTCTGCTTGGAGGAAGGGTAAAAAATCCCCCTGTAGTGCCAGAACCTCATAGCACACTACCGGAAGCATCTCATTAGCGTAATCCCCGCCAGAGCCAAATTTACCAAATACCAACTCATAAGTGATGTGAAAAAAATGTTACGTCACGTTTTCTGGAATTTGATTATTAAGAACAAATGTGGCTTTGCTTTGTGCAGTTCCGATATTACATTTTGCCACTTTTTTCAATTAGGACATATCCAAACCATAAATATTTCTGCTATATGATGTTTTTTCCCCTATTTTATTGGTGGTTTGAACGTGTAGGACACTGTAAACTATTATTTGTAAGGGATTACTTTTAAAAAATGTTGCTTTGCCCAACACAGTTTATGGCACACTCCATCGGTTTCCTGTCGGGAGACGTCGGTGTTCCTTACCTCTGTTGTTAATTTTGATGTTCATTGGGAGCTGTGTTGCCATGGCAAAGAGGTTCTGCTGGAGCGCGTGCTGCATAATCCGCTGCTGTTCCTCGGCCATCAGCATCATCTTCTTCTCCGGAGGCTCCCCTGACTCCAGCTTCTCCCGCAACTGTTCCAGGGCCACCGCTTGAGCCGCCGCTGCCGCCTGGGCCGCCACCGCCTGAGCGGCGGCCACGTGGTGTCCTGCGAGCGACACGGGAATGGCGATCCTGCTGGGCACACTGCTCGACAGCATCGTCTCTTCTGCGGGAGACAGAGACAGAAGCCGATGGGAGCGTGAATGTCTCCTCCCCTCTGATGTGTGTCCAAGGAAACGCAGGAAGAACACGTTTCACTTGTCAAGAAGTTCATAAAACATTTTTTAGAAGAAGAAGAATCTTGACTCAAGAAGAAGCTTGAAAAGCTTATGTTCTGTCTTTCAAACATTAGGGTAGCTTCTATAGTAACATATATAACTTATATATAGAAGCCACACCTGTTGATTTGCTCATATGTCAGTCATGTTTGCCTGTGCATAAAAACTGTACATTTAAAAAATACCAGGATAAAAAACTAATTTTGGAAATCCCAGCTTTTTGGAATGTAGCAGTATCTTAAATTATTGCACCATTAACATGTTCTCTGGAAGATCAGATTCAAATAATACTATCGTTATCTAGAGTTTTCATAAATGGGAAGTACTTTATGAACAGCAGCTCCTTTGCTCATTTTCTACTAACTTACAAGATCCTTAATATCAAGCTATCAACCTGGGACAAATACAGCTACACTTCAGTTTTCTTTTGGTAAAACATAAATGAAATGTTACCGTATATTTTTCACAATGGTGCCATCACCAGAATTAATTCAAATATAAAGTCAATGACCTAATATTATTTATAATTATTTAAATCTTAATGAGGGTAAGATAAGAGCAGGAGATGGAATTGGCTTTTGATAAACTTCAAACAAGGATCACAGGTTAACGTGCTTTGAATTCAGCATGCCAATAAGGGTTACTTTGATATTGAAAATGCTCTGAGGAATGTCACTTTGAAGTAGCCTTAGGAATATATACCAAAGAACATATTGAACTGATGGCCCCAAATATCTGTATATAGCAAACTAATGGCTATACATGATGATGATATTTCATTGATCCTATTTTATCTCAAATTATGATCCTACCATTCCTTTGGATCTCTTGAACTAGCAGAAAGGCCAGTAAGGAACAATTTAGAATATTTACAATGCTCATACTAGCTGTTGTGTTTTCTTCCATACAGGGGTCAGAATTTTTTGAACAACCCTGTGCAGCGAACACGGTATTTTGTGAGGTCATCTTTCATTTTGGCAATGTTTTTCTGGGACTCTCTGTCCATTGGAGGACAGGTACAGTTCTTCATGATAAGCTTAGTTCTCTTTGTGCTATCTATCGACAGAAGTTAGTGAAGTGAGTGTGGTAAATTGAGCACATTCCGACTCAATCCTAGTCAACTGTAATAAAGTGCAATTTATCATGTACTCCTATTCCACAGTGGATAAACTCTGATTCCAACCAGGGACTGTTTGTCATGCTACACCCTGGGAGGAGGGCGATATTAAACCCTACTAAACAGGTGAGAAATGTTACAAATGGGAGGAGGCCATTCAGCACAGTTTTGTGTATATTTAAAATATACCAAGTGCTTTCATTTTACAGACTAATAGTATTTTGAAAATAACTATATAAAATAATAATACAGTTATCTGTACATAATACAGAGTAAATACAGTGAAATACAATTTGAAGCCTAACCATGAGGCCTGTGAGGGAACCACCTTTGCTGAAATCAGACCAATCATTCATCTTCAGTACAACCTGCTTTTTTAAAGGAATCTAGAGGTATTCCTGGCTATTTCTGCTTCGTTCCTCCCAGTGTAACACGGAAATACCCAATGAGTGTATGAGGAAGTCCTGCAAGATGTTTCCTTTCAGAGGTGATGACCATAATATAGTATACACTCTACTATAGGACTCTGTCTTTAATCTCCCATTGTAACACAAGATGTAAAGACATTGAAACAAAAAATGAGCTCAGTGAGCTTAGAGGAACTAAATTTTGAGACTATTTTTTTGAATTTGGAAAGTCAACAGATATTTACAGACAAATCACTAGAATAAAACTCAAGCAAGCATCAGTTATTAGCAGAACAAAAATGTAAAATAAGATTTTAAACAAATTTAACTTTCAGAGGTAAATTTTTATCAACAGTTTAAACTTGTTACAAAACATATTTTGATTTTGATCACCTCTAGGTATTTTTTGGTATTTTACATTTACATTTGTTTGCTACTATAGTATTCATAGTAAGCATATTACACACAATGGGAAGTTTATCATAAACACCAATAGGTAATTAGTATTAATATTATCTTAACAATAAAAAAGAAATCTGACATGATAGAGTTCACAAAAATATTTTTGTGAAAGTTAGGGATAAGTGATTAGTTTAAAAAATCAAGTTCTGAAGAAATTCAGGAGACAACGAACATATATTGATGCATTGCCTGGGTTGAAATGTGGATTCCTGTTCAGGTTTAAAATACATGTATCAGGACTAAAGAGGCCTGTGAGCTCTTACATCCAGGTGGCAGCACACACCTCAGAAATGAGAGAAATGAATAATAAGATAATGATTTGCTGGATACTCCCTCAAATTAATTTTGACTCAATTGTGTGGAGAAGCCAAACATCACCAATACAAAACACCCTTGGTGGTGTTGTGACATTGTCTTTCTATGAGTGAAGAGAAAAAAGCCTTAACCACTAGTTTATGTACTATATCATCAAACTCTAGATACAAAAAAATATACACAAAACCGAGCCAAATGGCCTACTCTTGTTTGTAACCTTTTATTGGTTTAGTAGAGGTTCTAGTGTTTTAAGGCAGATGCAGAACTGGAGGCAATCCATACCTTTCTTTATGGCAGTAGTGATGTGGCCACCGTTGGGAGTAGGCATTGCGATTGGAGGCATCTGGATCTTTGGTGAGGAGAGGACATTAGGTGTCCCCACAGGAGAGTAGCTGAACAAGGCTGACCCGTAGCTCTGTCGGCGACCTTCTCTTCGGTTACTGTCTATAGCTGCCTGAAGCTCACCTGGGGAGCTGAGACCCCGCTTTTCACATTCATAGGGATAAAGGTACTTCATATACCTGTAAATAATAAAAACTAAGTTTAGATGCACTTCTCTTGTATACAGTGCCCTACCACATTGTCCTGATTTAGTAATCGGCAAATGTTTTTCAACCAGGTGAATATGGTTAAAACAGAAACATGTTTATGCATTTCTGAGTGGTGTATAAAGGCATCAGCCTCTTTCAGGATGAAGTAATATCTTTAAATAACAGACCTTGGTGAAACTTGTGCAAACAAGTCTGTTTCTTCTTTTTTACTGCGGTTACAACTTTGCACGCCAACTTCTGCCACCATAATTACATAATTTATACAGTACATGATATTGGGAAGCTTAGTCATTTAGTCCAGATCATCATGAATCGTGCTTTACCAGAATGGTAGCAAGAGTGAAAAGAAAATTAATATTTTATTTACAGTAGTTTCATAGATATTTCATAGAGTTTCATAGTTTCATAGACTACTTTGAAAAATTGTTAATTTCATTTTCAATATTAATATCACTTCAGGATTTAAGAAAATGTAAGAAAAAAATACAATTTTAATTTCTCACTTTTGTTACATAAAGCAAAAATGTATCATTTTAGATCCACTTTAAGGTGAAAATGAAACTAAATACTACCATTATAAATGCTGGAATGATTTCTTAGTGTATTGCTTATGGTGTGATACTGAATTTATTTAGGAAATGATGAGAATGAAGGACAGACTATATACCATATACTAAACTTGTACTTTATATACTCATATATATAAAACGTATATATATATACTATACTTTATTTGAAATGCTTATTTTAGCCGCCAATTTATCAGAAAATGTATACACATTAAAGAAACTAGGAATTTAACTTAACTGGAAAGAACCAAAATACATTTCTGTATGGTTTTGCTTCAAGGGACTATAGCTTTTGAATGAAGGGAAAGCACTACGAAATCTTCCCTCATGTATATATTGGAATATAGTGGAAAACACTATAAAGTCCTCCAATAGGTATATTCAGTAAAAACACCCATGGCCTCAAACTGTGCAATAATTTGGAATTCATGATACTCCTTGTTCACTCTTTGTTCAAAGTTTCTGATGCGTTCTAATTGCATTGCATACTTACTGTGTTCTGAGAGTAAAAGCTGCACTAGTGATAGAGGTAGGAAGGTTTAGACCTTTGGTGATCTCACGCCATATCTTCTTATTGATGACCTCCACTAAGCCGCCTTTTTCTGTGACAAGCTTGTAGAGAGTGTAGAGATCTAACACCTGCTTGGCCATGATAGGAATCCGATTCACTGGAGTCCCTGCAGAAACAAACACAATATCCACAATCAATTCCATTAACTTCAGCACATCGACAGGCCTCTCGGCTGGTTATAAGGCCAATTAATCTGGACTAAGTAAAATGTCTAATAGCGCTGCTCTTTCGTTAACAGAAAATGTCACTTTTAAACCTATCTAATTTCTCTATTAACCATTATTTGACAGCCAAGGAGTAGAGGCATGCCTTTTTATTCCACTGACTGGATTGCAGTGCTTCATCAGAATACACTTTGGAGTACAAAAAAATCAAGAGTGAAATTTTTAGAATCTTTTCCTATGAATATTCTACATACAAATTTGGAGATGTTTACAAAATTAAATATGTTCACATTATTCAAATGATATAATTCTAAGACCTACTGTATATAACACATATTATATTTGTATAAATTTGTGTAATTCTAATATGTTCTAATTCAAATTTATAAATAAAAATATGTGTGAATCTTTTGGTTTAGCGTGCTTCAAACAATATCATTGACCTGTAGGTTTATGTTTTAGCTGCTATGGAAAAAGACTTCATTGAAAAAAATTCAGAAAATATTTCTGTAAGGGAAAGCTGGTGTCAGTACGTTGTGTAAAATTATCAGTTTTAATTTACCCCATATTTATTTTCCCCATGTTTACTACCTATAAATTATCCCTTATGGCAGAAAAAACAATTAATTATATTAATATTAATTAATATCCACAATGAAACGGAATTTTGTGAAAGACTTTTCTCTCATGTACAATATCAAAAAGTTCTAAGTACCCTAAAGACAATTTAGATTATTTTTAAATGTCAAATTCAATATTTTAATTTTCCTTAGTAATTCCTATTAAAAATATCTAAAAAACTCTCTTAAAAATTCACATTAAAATGTATTCTTTTTGCCAAAAATTAGAGAGATTACTTCATCACAACAAACGTCTATTTTTAAAGCACCAAAGCACATATTTGGAAATCGCAAATAATACTTTAGATGATGGACTTTAAAGTGACTTCAAAAAGTTATATCACATCTAAATTTCACATCTCAGTTTATGTGGTAATATGTGGCATGTATTTTCTTTTGTTAAAATAGATAAGAACACACCCCAAAACAAAAAAAAAACTGGGAAGTCCTTTATTTCCTGGTGATACTGTATCGAGTTTGTTTTTTCTCTTGAAAATGTGCTACATTACTGTTAGATCTTGATTCATTCACAATGAGGCTGTTAAAAATCATAATTGGGTGGATATCACCCTGCAACTCACAACTGGTAACCCACTGAAGCTAAGCAGGTGTGAGTGTGGTCAGTACCTGGATGGGAGACCTCCTGGGAAAAACTAAGGTTGCGGCTGGAAGAGGTGTTAGTGGGGCCAGCAGGGGGCACTCACCATGTGGTTCATGTGGGTCCAAATGCCCAAGTATAGTGATGGGGACACTATACTGTAAACAGGCGCTGTCCTTCGGATGAGATGTAAAACTGGGGTAATGACTCTCTGTGGTCATTAAAAATCCCAGGATGAAAAGAGAAGTAACCCTGGTGTCCTGGCCAAATTTCCCATTGGCCCTTACCAATCATGGCCTCCAGCACTATGGCTGCCGTTGCATCATCCAGGTGGATGCTGCACATTGGTGGTGGTGGAGGGGAGTCCCTATTACCTGTAAAGCATTTTGAGTGGAGTGTCCAGAAAAGCTCTATATAAATGTAAGCAATTATTATTATATTATTTACTGAAAGCAATGGTGCTCAATGGCTTTGAGACCCTTGGTATACAAGTCAGTTTTTGTATTTTTGTACAAAAAAGTTTTTGTATTGTGAAGGCCTCCATAAACACTCACAAGCAGTCAGTCATAACAGAAAGACTACATCCAAGGACACCCTTAAAACATGCACAGCTTTCCCCTTTACCCTAAGCAACAACCAGACTGCTTACTTTAAGAAGCCCCAAATGTGTATCTCTGGACAGTGATACAATATGTGCTTCTAACGGAGTTCTAGAAAAGCTGTCTGCTTAAGTAATACACATTGACCAAAAAGGTTCTCCTGGGTACATCCCATTGGAAATCATTGCTGTGGCCAATAACAAATTTAGGCTGAGGGTAATATTTCTGTGTAGAGTTTTTCTCAAGTAGAAAATTAAACATGAAGGATCTCACGGTTCACAGGCAAAGGAAAATAGTAGGAAAATCTCAGCAATAACAGAAACAACCTTAAGGAAATACAGCATTTGAGAACTGTCAATCCTAAGAGCGGTTTTGATTCTTGTGGAACTTTAAATTTGCATAAAAACTGTTACCATTGGTTTAGTAGTTTTAAAGTTTCCACATGAGAATACTAGAAAGTAAATTGAAAAAACTGTATTTCTTATTGCTTCTACTGTCTGCAGTATCATTTGATATCTTAAGACAGCTTAGCTTATTGCAAATATTGTAAAAAAGAACCCTTATTTCCAATATTAGTTAAATAATAGAGGAGACAATTCATATCAGATAAATAATAGTTTTAATTTCTCAGACGTGTTAATAGTGTTGACTTTGGGCATTTAAATTGCATGATATAGCCATATACACGTAGTTAAGCCTGTTATTTGACTTTTCTCAAGACTGAAGCAATAGCTTTAATTTTTTAAAACCCTGTAATTTCCACACAAAGTACTTGAAAAAACATGTGCTAAAGTATACTAGCAATGACTAATAATCAATATTCAAAACCCACAGCATTGAAGAAATGCTTCAATTTTCCATTAGAAAAAACAAACGTGCAAGGTTATTTAAAGCTTTACAGTTTTTGTAATTAGCTTGAAAGTGTCCAGTAACAGAGTATTGACTGACTCTAAAGGTATGTCATAGACTTTTTTTTTCCATTCAATTTGTTTGCTTTTTTGCAAATCTCCTAATCCTGAGGTAGGCAGTGATAAAGGTGGCATTATTTGCATGTTTTATTTTAAGAAGAAGAGAAGATATGTTTGAATGCCATTACACATATCTTTGTAAAGAAGATGATGGGATTTTGTTTAGGACAGTCAAGACATTAGAGTGTTCTCAAAGTCTATTTAGAGTCTTCTCAGTGTCCATTTCTATTTAAGTTCATACAGTAGGTATTATACCCTATAAGAGGGGCTCCTTATCTTGGTCCTGCAGGCCAACACACCTGCTGGTTCTCATTCCATCTGAGCTTAATTATCTAATTGAAGTCTCATCGAACTAATTGATTGAATGCAATACGTGCATACCTGTACAGTATGTGTATTTTTTGCTTCTCAGAAGATAGGGATTTTATCTTCTTCTGAATTATGAACCTCCATTCCCATTCCCAACCTACAAAACCTAATGAGAAGCCTCAGTTTTACTTTAAAAGCACAGAAATAAGACATTTATTGCGAACTGAACCTGTATTGGGCAGTTTGGTGACACAGTGCTTAGGGTTGCTGCCTGACAGCGCTGGGTGCTGGGTCCAGTTCTGGACATGGGGTGCCATCTGTATGGAGTTTGTAAGTTCTCTTTGTGTTTGTGTGGGTTTCTCTGGGTGCTCCAGTTCCTTTTCACAGTCCAAAGACATAGTGGTACAGTAGGTTAACTGAAAATTGGCCCTGGAGTGCATGTTTGTGTGTGCCCTGTGATGGACTGGTGTCCTGCCCAGGGTGTATCTTGCCTAGCGCTCATTGCTTGCTGGGACAGGCTCCAGCTCCTTCACAACTGTACTGGACAAAGCAGTTAGAAAGAAAATGGATGGATGAACTTGAACTTTGCATTGTTTTAAAGCACATTCATTTGAAGCAATACATGAAAAAATTCAAATCCCTTTCAACAACAGAATGCACTTAAACAGGACACACAGAACAGATCCATGAAATACATTCATTTTGAAAACAACAAAAAAAAATCTTTTTTTTAAAATAGAATCTTCACACAAAACATTTTAGATGTTTTTGAAGACATTAATTAGCACAAAATAATACAGAAATTATTTCTTTTCCTGATTTGAGGTTAGCTATTAAGTCCTATATAATGCGTGAGGGTTGAGATCTTTTGTGTGGATACAAGAATGACTGACCCTGAGATAATTAACCTGCATTTTGCTGATAGAGTTCTATTGTGCCCATTGGATTTACAATAATAGCAATCAATAGCCCTGGAAATATACTGCAAACAACAGCCATGTGTACTATCCAGTGAAAAAATGGGAACAGACGTATAGTCTGGACTGTAAAAACACAGCAATTAAGCCTTGTAATTACCAGTTCATTTTGCCACTTTGGCATCTGAAAAAAAATATGCTATTAAAAATGGAGACTGATATGCACTGGCTTTGAGGACAAAACTGGCTTTATTTAACATGATCAGACAGCTAAAACATCGCAATGCCTTTTCTTTGAAAGTTCTTATAAACCGTCTATGTACCTGTGGCACTGATGTAAAGAAGCTTCTCTTTTGAATGCTGAACGGACCTGCAAGGTTAGATTTATTGAAATAGTTGGAAAATATTACAATTACCAATTGATTCCTTAATTGGCTGTGATTAATAGAACAGTGTGAGAAATAATTTATCGATTTTTTTAAGCTAAAATAATTGGTTAGCTTAACAGAAAAAGTTGATTTCTAAAATTGCAATTTACTTATTTTAAACTACTAGAATAATGTTATTTAAAGAAAAAAAAAGTTCTGGCATAAACATGTCATTTGTGTCTTTCCTAGGAAAGATTAAAAATATGTCTGAAGAATATGTATACATATGTTTAAATATCTGAAGAAAAACATGATGGAATCATGACATCAAAATGATGTCTCTATATAGTGTCAATTATGAATAGATAACAAGAGTTAATAAGATACCATATGCAGTTAAACTAATATTTCATTTGTTATTTTTTAACTAGGACCTATGTGTTGCCATGTGAGGACTTGTTTAACTGTAAAGGTTTCAATAAGCTTCTCGTTGACTGTGGCACTGAACCATCCTTAAGAGCAACGTATCATTGTACAGTTTACTCCAAAGCGAGGCTTTCTCTGACATCTTTGTATACACTTCATACCTATTCCTGAATTCTTCTATATACTGTTAAATTCTGGCGCTATATTCTTCACCATGGCTGTAAAGTTCAAATCCTAAAACATGTTACATTTTCCATCCATAGGAATGTGTTTGTGATATTGTCAACCTATAGAGCAGTATCTCGAAACGCTCAAACATTTTAATATTCAACTGATATATCTGCCAATCTAATCTATATAAGTGCTATATCTATATCTATAGACAATAGTTTTTTAATATTTTAAAAGGACACTTTACCCTTAAAATCCTCTCAAACCAATCTTTATTAATAAGTAATGCATTTATAAAAGAGTAAACATGCTCTGTTGCAATGGATCATGCTCCAGGACACTACATGTAACACAAGCTGTCCTCAATTTATTAAACACAATCTGATCTGACTACGGAAGTGTTTGTTTTAAATGTCTTCTTCTCCTTAGCTAGTGGTGTTGTATCTCCCTACGCTTGAATATACTGGCCTGAAAGGCATCACTAAACAAGCAAAGGTACTATTAAAACAGAGAAACCAGAGATAAATGTCTGGAGAAGGCAAATAATGGTGAATAAAGGGAAAATATTTAAAGTATCACAACGACAATTTCAAGACAATATCAAGAACTAATTTGGAAGACACTGTAGAAGTAGAAGTATTAAAAAATATATGCAATACCAGTTTTTATAAACACACTTTATCTGAATTAATAGGATGTGATGGCTTTTAAGATATGTTTATAACAGGTAAAAAAGCTGTGATCAACAATACTCTGGACCAACAAAATCACACCTTACTAATACAAAAACACTGAGCCTTCAGTTGGACAGACATGCTCTATTAAGCCAGTAAAGGTCTCTAATGTAAATGTACAAACATCAACAGATAAGAATTAAATAGAAACAAGTTATTCAAATGGGTTCTGTTCACACAATACTTTTAAAAGGAGATTTTTTTAGGGGTTAGTAATCTTGCTAATACTTTTGTTTTTGTTTTGGAAAACGAAACAAAATTTTCTAATTTTATCGACGAAGGCTCTATTGATACTAAAATCATACAGATTTTAGTATCCATTATGGAAGCAAATAATTACTGAGGTTGGTCATTTATCTTCATTCATTATTTAGTCCATAGTAACAACATATGCTAGGCTTTTTTTCTAGAAAGTTCATTCTGACTTTCTACCTAAAAATTAGATTTACATCATTTTTCTTCCTCAGATGGCAGCTCTTATTTTGGTTATAAGAAGCTAACAGCATTCTGATTGTTTAACAATTTAAGATAAATGAGTGCTGAGCTGACTTTAATTATATTAACAAGATGGATAGAGGCCTTATAGAACAAAGACATCTGTAACAGTAAGAACCGAATGAAAATATTTTTCCTAAATGGATTTATATTGTCTAGAACAGAGGTCAAGATTTAGGGTGGACACCTAGAAATTTCTCCATAGTCAATACTGGGGGCAATAAAATAAGGGTGTACTGTATGTATGGAATTGAAGATTGAAGAATTGAAGTCTTTTCTTTTTAAAAGGATAGCCAAAATGACAGGACCTTTTTACTTTGAAATATAAAAAGCAATGCGAGCTAGATATATACAGGATACGAAAAGTAAACAGCAGATGAAAATAATAAGATAAAAGAGAGTGATGGCAGAAATCACTTTTTATGTGAAACCATAAGAACACACCATTGTCACATACATTAGTTGAATATTTATAAAAAAGACCATGAAACTGAAAGATTGGGCTCATCTAAAGCAGAAAGAAAATTGGTAGCAGATTAAAGACAGTTCCCAAATCATGAACAGTACTGGAAATAATTATGGAGACAATGAAAACATGGATGCACAGTATTATGGTTCATCATTCTTTATATTTTGTTTCCTCTGCCCAAAAAACTAAAAGTATTATGTGTATCTTACTGTTGTTCAAGAAACTTTAACACTTGCACTAGCATGCAAAGAACTTACTCTGAGGAACTTAACATAATCAGTTTGTAATGTAATTAATATAATATACTGTTTCAGTTGTCTTCCTTTACCACTTCTATTGTCAGTGGTACCAGCTTCATGAGCCTCCCTCTGGATCTTAAAGCAATGGCTGAAACGTAAGGCTGCCTTGCAGCTGTCAATAGGACTAATGTTCATTAATTAAAACTAATCTCTACACTCATGTGAGACTTCCTTCCCTACATTTTTACAACCTTTACAATAGCATCTCTACCTGTGCTTATACAGATCATGAAGTAGGGCAGTGCTTTCAGATGTCTTGCATGACAAGCAATGACTGTTTAGCATATTAATAATGGAACAAGTAAAGATTTATTCCATGCTGAAAAGAGAAGAAAGGAGACACAACATTTTGGATGTGGAGCCTTCTTTGGGTTCTTCAAACCTGGAAAAGGCTCCACAGCCAAAACGTTGTGTCTCATTTCTTCTCTTTTCAGCATGGAATAAACCTTTACTTGTTCCTTTGCAACCTACACATGCTGACGCAGCTACCTACTTGAACTAATATAATAATGTACTAGCAATGTGTGGCAATGTGGATCAGTGGTTAGCATTGCTGCCTTGCAGTACTGGGGCCCTGGTTCAATGGGGAGCTACCTGCATAGCGTTAGTATGTTCTACCCATGTTTGTGTGGGTTTCCTCTGGGTTCTACAATTTCTTTACACAATTCTAAGATATACGAGTAGGTTAAGTAGTGTCTGGGAAAACTTGTGTGAGTGTGTCTGTGTGTGTGCCCTGCGATGGACTGGTGTCCTGTCTAGGGTGTATCCTGTCTTGTGCCCATTGCTTGTAGTGGTAGGCTGTGAATAAAATGTCTTTGTAGTCTAAGCTGTAGTTACTGGACTTATCTAGAAGTTTGCTTGAGTGCTTCACTTATTATGATCAGTGAAGTGGACCACATACTGTATTAAAACTATGGTTTAATTGCAGAAGACATTCAGAAATGACATTAATCCTTTCAATTGCGTAAAGCTACCAAATATTGTAGTCTGTATACGTTGTAACACGAACTCAGAAGTGCATGCTATGCATTCTGTTGCTGTCTGACATTGTTGGTAATGTCCATAAAACACAATATGCTAATCTTCAGTGTCTAAGTTTTTTTTTACAAAGTAAAAGTACAGCAAAAATAATAATACGTCAAAATGAATTTAAAACTACCTTGTATACTGAAAAAGGACTGTGGAAATAGTGTATTTTAATTTAGTTTAAAAAATCTTTAACAATAAACATTTTATGAGACTGCTATGCAATTACATTTTTCCAGCAATGTTTTTCAGCAACACTGCTAGAGGTTAAAATTTCACAAAGGATGAAAATTTTAATTAACACAGGCTGGGCTGTCAAGATGTAAATAAATGTGAAGACACACATTATGTTGTCAGAAGGCGTAAACTATACTGTAGTTTCGAAATTTATTGTAGCAATTTGCAAAGCAAACAGTTTAATTGGATTCTTTGTAATTTTATGTGCGTTCAGTGAAGATAAAGATGCTTGGAAAAAAATAGCAGAAACAGCTTCAGTAATGATTCTCATAATGATGAAAACTCTGTGTGGATAATCTTTAAAACAGTTATTTATCAGCCTGCACAAAAGGCTAACCAAACAGGTATCGGGCACATAAATAAAAGACAGACCCTGAAAGCCTTTGTTTGGTTGAATCTAAACCAGGCCGAGTCCCTTAAAAAAGAGATTTATGTGTTTTCAATAGCCTGTGTGATGCATTTGTCTCTCAGATCCCCTGAAAGAGATATACAGAATAAAAGACGGTACAACTTTTTGTCAGCAGAAACATTCTAATGGGCCATGTATCATTATGACAATGAGCAATTGCTGATGCAAAACTCTAGTAAAATTCCAGCAGTTGTCGAAATCATGTATCTTCTGTCTTGGATATGGTTTAATTCTGGGTAAAACGCACAATTGTAAAATCCAATATGAAACATTCTTTTCCATTATATGTATTCATACTGATGTGTTAATGTTACCTTCTTTCTGCTTTTCACAGACAAATTAACAATTCATGAACATACTAAAAAGCAACACTAATGCTCATCTCAAATAATCATTTTCAAACCAAATTTATACCAGAATGTATATTCTATAATATATAGTAAAGTAAACTCTATAGTATAAATCTGTATTTGTAATGTGTTGCTGAATAAATATTCCAAATGAGTGGATGCCTTTCAGCAGCCCATTTTTTTCATTAGGATTTTAGTATCTTATTGGTTTACGGATCTCACCCAGCCTTTTCTTTAAATAATGCCTAAGTATCACTTTCAGAATTGCAGCTTACATTTTCCTCAATTTTTACCAATTTAACTCCCAATTTTACTTGGGGCACCGATCAAAGACACACCCTACACACAAGTTTTGAAGCCAAACTGCTGTTTATTTAAAAGGAACTACGTACAACACCACTTGAATCTGACTAGACTTGAATCTTCATCCACAGCTTAGAGTTATCAGCCTAAATGTAGGCGTTAGCTGAGTCTGATATGATGATCTTGTGTCACTACACATACAGTGTAACATACAGTTAACACAACAGTTGTGACACACATTTAAGTGCCAAAATAAAGGAAAACACCAACTACAAGTGTCTGAAACTCTACTGGAGGGATGCAACACCTTTCTTCCATGAGAAATTCTATCATTCAGTGTTAATGGTGGAAAATACTGTCTTAGGCACCACTCCAGAATCTGCCATACTTGTTCTATTGGGTTGAGATCAGGTGACTAGGTCGGCCATGGCATACAATTTACATTGTTTTCATTAAACCATTCGGTGACCATGCATGGTCTAGATGGGGGTATTGTCATCCTTTAAGATTCCACTCCTATCAGGATAGAAATGCTTTACCATAGGATGAATGTGATCACTCAGAATGGCTTTGTATTTATAGACGTATACGGTACCTTGCCCTCTAAGGGGTTGAGTTGACCTAAACTATGCCAGGAAAATGCACCCCACCCCACAACAGAGCCACTAGAACGCTTCACCGTGGGAAACAGACACTCAAGCCTATAGGTTTCTTTTGGTGTGTGCCACTTATATACTTGTCTTCTTATTTAGAGCAGAGTGAAAAATGAATCATCTGACCATATGCACTGTAGACCATTGCTTGTGTTCTCTGCACCATGTCACTCACAGTACATTTTTAGGTGTAATAAGAGGTTGATGTACTGCTCCCCGAATACAGTACTCCTCTCTGCTCTTGACAGAACTGGTGAAGGCCTGCTTATGCCATAGATTGGCATTTGCAATAAACTGATGTAGAGATGCCTGCCTGTTTTGCCTTGCATTTCCAACCAATGCACAGGCATCACAGTCTAGGCTTATGCATTTTTGTCCCCAGGAGATTCTGTCTTTCCCTCAGACTTCCATGCCAGCTTCACCATAACCACTGTCCTGTGTGAAACTTGAGCAGCCTTCATCACTGAAGCTCCTGCCAAATCTGCCTCAACAATCACCCTTCTCTTAAAGGCACTGAAATCTCCTCCTCTAGCCAAAATAATGGGCAACTGGCCTGCCCAGCATATTTTTACATAACCCTAATCGTGATGGGATGTTAACTGGTTAATTAACTCAGGAACTACACCTGCTTTAAGGAAAGCACCTGCTTTCAATATACTTTGTATCCCTCACTTAACTCATGTGTTTCCTTTATTTTGGCAGTTACCTGTATATAAATCATAATCCCTGTCGAATGTTGCTAATTACCGGGAAGACTGTTAGGACTGTCAATGGACATTTTGAACAAATAACATTCACTTCTCCGACCAAGGATGAGAAAGATGCTTTGGAAGCTAAATCACATTAAAAAGATGATAGCATTCATCATTCAAGCATTCAAGGCCACACGTTGGCCAGTTCAGAGCACTTGTATGTGGATGTGTTTAGTATTTTTAAAGAACATAATAAAATATACATGACAATCTCTAACAGCTATTCAGGTAAATAATGAAAGATGCTTCACAGTAATTGAAAGAAAACAGATTAAGCAATTAATTGCTATTCAACCTGAAACTGCCACTGCAGTTGCCTATAGACCAAAACACCAAACTACAAGTTGGTTAGATAAGTCAACAGACAGGATTCCTTGAGATTATGAACTATACCATAAAAGGTGCTTTATAAAATAAAGTTTATTAATATTAATCAGATAATGGGCATGCCCAGCTGAAGAACCATTTGTCACTTTACACATTGCAGGCTTCACAGTGCCTGACAGGACAATTAGTGCCAACTGGAATAGCAGTTTATCTCTCATTAACATCCTGCAAGAACCTGGCAAGTCAAGGGAATCGCTATCTGTTGAAAACCTTGGCTGACTAATCTGTACCCCACCCTGGTGGAGCTCAACCAATTTTGTACCTCCTCTTTGGATATTTGAAATATTCTGAAATAAAAAAAATAGGTTCCCACAACATCTTAATGATTGTCAGAAATGACAGTTAGAGGATTACACATCATTTGCATTTCCCTATATACCCTATATCAGAGATTCAAAAGTTAAAACAGTGTAACAGGCACGTACTGTAGGTCCCAAAATCTCCTCGTGAATTTATCCCACACTGTCCTGGTAGCACGTGACCACAAATGATCCAGTGTGGGCTTAAACTGGTGATCTTGAGCTGAAGAACTCTCCTACTACTATTCATATGGGGTACTTGGCAAACCTTACACTAGACTTGTACTAATGTTCTGCATAAACTATGTGTTTAATATTTAAGATGACAGCATTACCTAGTTTCCAGAAAGAATAAAAATATAAAATGTCACAGACACAAACAAGATATGCTCATTAAATATAATTGGAGGCCAATACTCATAATTTTTAATTTAACAATGGCTACTTTGTTCCTGATAATATCACACATCAGGAGCATCTGTTTGCTTTACCCCTGACACTCATCAAGAGTAGATTCTACAGACTAAAACAATTTAGTTTAATGTTACAACATAATTTCTTTCCTTCTCTAAAGATTTACTTTTTGTATTACAAATTCTACCAAAAGTAATGGGATTTTCTTACTTAATAAGATGTAGCCAGGTTATGTCATCGGAAAACTTGATCCTGAACACAACAGTAAAGTTATTAGATTATTATTCTGTGTTACATTATACAGAAATGTCTAAAAAAATGTAATTGGAAAACCTGTCTAAACCCAGCGAGATTAAATGTATTAAGTATTTAGAAAAAAAATGTGGAAAAAAATGCAAAAAATAAGCAAATCTATTCACAGTAAAATGAAAAATGCAATTAAATAACCAACAAACTAAAGCTGGAAGAACTTTGTAGAAAGTAAATCTTTCTATAAAGACATCCTTGCAGACATATTTCATGTTTTGCCCGTTAAGTCAGTTTAAAACTTTAAAGCTGTTCTCAAATAGCTTTTTTGTGTGCAAGTAACCCAGGTAATTATAAAGAAACAAAAGTTGACTTATTCAGAGGAAAGTGCTGATGCAGACTGGGGCTGTAATCAATTTATACTAACAGCCCCAAGGAAACAATTAATCAAATGGGATATTTAAGAATACACAATGGACACTAGCAGTTTTATTGTCCTATTTGATATATAAGATCAGAAAACTAAGGGTGGCTATTATTCCCTTAACAAATCCCATACACTATCTCTGCCTTACATTTAATTCAGTTAACTTTCTGTCTAATCCATCATTTCTTTACAGGAAAAAGACAGAACTCACTAATTGATTTTTGTTTCTTTGACGTTACTGATATGTCACAGGCATTGCCTTCTATAAAAGTAATTTTTGAAATGAAATACATGCAGGGATCAACTTAGAGGGCAAACAAATATGTGTAAGATGTTACGTGAGTATTATGTACTGTATTATCTCGTTTAAAGATTCCACCTTTTAAGAACTGAAGAAAATCACCATAATTGCAAAAATATATTTCAAATCACTTTGCTATAGCAGCAAGACACCTAAGTAATGAAAACAGACTTTTTTCCCAGTGCTATAATTAGTTTCAATGTGTTTGTGATCATCTATTCTTACTCTTTATAGTGCAAATACTTTGTTAACAAGACCAATGACATTTCTACAAACACTTACCCCATTTAACATGTCAGACTAGCAAATGAAAGGATCCTGCTATGCTTTAATAAGGTGCAGAATATAAGTAAAGGTTTTTTCTATTAAAAATATTCATTCAGCAGCAGTGTTTGAACTATAAGCAGAGCTCCTACTGCTTTTTGCTCTCTGCCACTCAAATAATAAATACACTACTAATATTATACTACTAATATACACTACTCAAAAAACTGACATTACAGAGTAGGTCAGACATTTAAAGCTGACTTACACATATAATATATAATCAAAAACATATAAACATAAAACAGAATTATTATATGTAAATAGCTGTTTTGCAGATTTGCATTTTATTTTTTGTATTTTTACATGGTATTGACTTTCAAATATTCCAACAGAACTACAGAAGAAAGTAGCTTTTGGGTAAAATCATGTGTATTGCTCGGCATAAATATTTCTGTTCTTAGTAATGTGGTTTTAAGAAATAAGGCTCTTTCTTAATTTGCAACATTAAAACTATATTTACTGTGTAACAAACAAGACAATCAAGTGACCTGATGATAAAGTAAAACATATACCACAATATTACTTATATCTCAGTTTTTTACCTCATGTGGGCTCAATATGCTATACAAGAGCATAAAAGATCGAGAAACATGCTGTTCCACTGCTTTAGAAGATGGCCTGGAAAATGTCTGAACAGACTCAGTAGAATATTTTAAACAAGTACTGAGGAAGGAAGGTGTAATTCACTTAATTTAAAAAGTACGTGGTGATATGTTTTGTAAAAAGTCTATGAAGTATAATAATATATTAAGATTTATAATAGAAAATGAAAATTAATGTATTATTAATGCTAGAGTTAATGCAGTGATACATAAAATCTTATCATGATGACTTCATTAAATGTACAGGATGATTGAAATTGAAATTGGATTATTATGAGATCTGTTGATATTATGTCCATCAGTTCCCTCAGCAAAGTCTTACTGGTTCTTTAAAAAGACATTCTTAACAAAACCTATATTCTACATTAAAATTAATTGTTAACTGAAAACAAAAATGTATCTAATGCACACACCTAAAAAGTCAGATGTATTTAAAGCCAAAAATAATGAAAAAGGTGACGAGTAAATTCTGCCATTTCATTTCATTTCTATGTTCAGCAAGGAAAAGGTTAAGCCTACATTCAGGGCATCCTCTTTCAGCCACCCAGCAATAAAACCAATGTAAATACATGAGGCCTTTCTAGTTTTAGCTGTTGAAGCTTGTGAAACTGACAGGCTCTTTTATTTGAAAAGAGATACTACCAACTCAATACTCAAAGGTCCCTGTGACAAATGATTGCCATTTGGCAGCTTATGATTAATGATCTAGGGGGCCAAAGGACACAGTAAAGGTCAGTGACCTCTTGACAGGGGCTCAGCCTGCTGGGACTTCAGAGTTGGAAGGCACAAATTCACTTTCAAGCTGCCCTCAGCTGGAAACCTCCACAAGGAATTGATTTTGATAAATGCTTGACACAAGATAAAGTTTGAGAAATTTTAATAAACCCAACTTTCATATTCATGGGAAACACACATGTAAAACAATCCGGCCTCTGGGGGTGAAGAGTAGAAAAAATGGCACTGAGCTATTTAAAACCAACTAAGGGTGGTCAAGCAGTCATTTGACTGTCAGTTTTGGTTGAAAGTTTTACCTTTACCTTAAGTGAAGGTATTAAAAATCAATATGCAAGCCCTGAAACTTTCTTTTTTCCTTTTACAGCTGAAAGAAAGTGGATGAGATCACAATTAACTGTAACCCAATTCTTAACTGTAACCTAATTCATAAAAGGCTCTTGTTTAAATACAGTCTTCAATAAAAGCAAAAGTAAAAGTGACATTCTAATTAAAAGCCGTCACAGAAGTCTTCACTTTACATTATACTTGACTGAAATATTTAGAAATCTATGTAGATGGTTATTTCAACAAGACTGAAGAACTGATCTAAAGGTCACTCCATATACCGTATGTGGTACAGGTAACATTTTCTGTGACCTACAGGAAAACCACATGAGATTTTTTCCAGAGTGAGAGGATGTTTTAATTAAAACACTTACTCTGAATGGGTTCCCTGCAGTGATATCGGTTAATATATTGCTTCTTGGTGCAGATATTGTTCAAGAATAGCAAACTGTTTGTTAGGTACAGCAGTAGCTGCTGTGAAAAGGCCATTTGTTTACTAATTCATTTCCTCAGCCATTTAGAGAAGCAAAATGTATATGATTTATCTCACCAAAGAATATCTTGGATGTCACGTTTTATGAATGTAATATGTGGGCAAAACTAAACTAAAAACAAAAAAGGAAAAAAAGAATTCAGCAGTGAACATACATTTATGTTATATAATCAGTTATATTTTACACTTGAAATCATAAACTGTTGTAAATTTCATTAATATTTTTAAATTTTAATGTTCTTTATAGACACTGATCACATTTTCAAACAGCAGAATGTGAAGGAGATTTGAAGAGAATGTACTGTGCATATGATATTCCAAATAATGAGAACCTGCTTCATACAGTGGACATATCTTGTTCACACAAGGTATGATTTGCAAACACATACAAATTTAAAACAACAGTTTTAAGCCTCTTCACCACCAAGACCATCCTTTGTTCTGATTACTGCTTTACTTTGAAGTACCCATAATTAGGCTTCTGTGCAGCTTGTTATGTATAACACAAACCACAAGGGACTGAGGTTTACCATTGACACCATCTGAAACTTGCACTACAATGGTCTGTCACCTCCAGTTGGCTTTACAGATTTTTATCTGATTAATGTTTAGTGGACACTGGGCCTGTCTTGTCATCATTGGACATATTATCTTTAACTATTTCATATGCTTTTAAAAATTGTAATGAACAGAGAAGTGTGAACTGCAGGCCTATGGACGGCATTTTGTTGATTAATTTAATTTCTTTTGAAATACTCAGTCAGGACTACATTTTAAGTTTAGGTACAGTTTAGCTAAATTTGTGTAGGACCTACAATCTCAGACAACACTGCCTTAAAAAATCAAAACTCCCCCCCACGAATTTCAATATTGATGCCGTAATAGCCCTACAACAACTTTGGAACTTTTCAATTTAATCTTGGCAAATGGCAATTTACCTATAATTCTATGGATATTTAATAATAATAATAATAATAATAATAATAATAATAATAATAATAATTGCTTACACTTATATAGGGTTTTCTGGACACTCCACTCAAAGCGCTTTACAGGTAATGGGGACTCCCATCAACCACCACCAATGTGCAGCATCCACCATTCATATTTCTCATGGAGTCCTCTTTTAGTGATGCATTAACATACCAGATATCAATTAAAACACAAATCATTAATATTGTGTTAACAGCACAGCTATCTGCCTTTTCCTTCACTTTCTATGTTGTTTCCGGTACCAGTCGGTAATATTGTGAAAACACCCTTGAGACAATCTGAACTACAGAGTTTGACAGTGCATTTGCACAAATCAATGAGCTGATTATTTACATGAGATTATACAGTATCTACTATGAATTAACTATTATAAAGCATTCAGTTAATTCATGCTGAAATACTACACATGTGCTGTCATTGTCTATTGAGAATAAGCAATGTCGGCCTTTGGTGACATTAACACTGTAGTTAATCAGACTATAGTGAATCAGTCAGAAAATGCAAGCAGGTAGGTCATCAAAATGAGGCAGGGAATCTTCTAGAAGTCTTCTGTGGGTCCTTCTCTGTTTTCATTAATACTGAACAGGTTAAAACATGTTTAAGAGGAAGGGGGTGGTATAAAAATGCTTTAAAGTACCCTGTGTCTTTCTTAGCAAGCCACCTCTTATCTGGACTGAAATGCGAAGTATGTCTGTAGTCACACACATCCAAAGTTCCTAGCGGTCTAAACTGCTGAGATGGCAAAGCATTGTGCAGCAGTAAAGGGTGCCACAAGAGACACTGTCGAACAGCTCTTCCAGAAAGGTGTCATTCCATCCTGTGGGAACATCAGCTGTTTCTTCTGGAGACAATAAAACAACCAGTGTATTCCTCTCGAAGGCTCTTGAAGGCTGGGGTTTTGCTAGGAGCTTCTAGTCTTTCGTTATCTTTTGCCTTCTGGATTACATTATCAGGTTATTGACTCAGGTCACACAGGCTAGCTTTGGCTACTGTCATTAACTTGGATTTAGAAGCATTGGTTGTCACTAACAAGAAAGTTCTTTTCTACTTTCTGATTTGGAACCTTGATTAAAATTTCACTCAGGAATTATCAGCTAAACGACGCTTGGGAAATAGTCCCCTAATAAACCACAAAAAAAAAGACTAATCCCCTTTATCTCCCTTGTTAGTTTACCTATGTCAATTTTTTGGTGATCTTGGAGGAACAAATTTCAATCAGCTTTAAAAGAAAACAACATACTGTAGATACTTTAGCAAAAGAAAGATAAAAATAAGACAAAACCCAAATGCACAATTTGCATTAGATTGTTAGTTTTAAAAAGACCATTTTCTAGAAGAAGGCTCCACAGCCAAAACACCCTGTTTCTTTTCTTCTCTTTTCAGCATAGAATTAACCTATAGTTGTTCATTTTCTAGTATGTCTGGCCTTTCACAGTCTATACTATGCAAGTGTTTAGGTCAGGCAAATCAAAATTATTGAATAGCGAGCATTTATTTTTTTCAATTTAATTTTTGTTTTTTCCCAATGCACGATCGTTAGGCGGAGATACTTATCAAACACCTATTGACTATTATTTTTATTTTGGTTTTATTAAGAATAGTAAAATATAAAATATGTGAACAAGAACCATGCCTGACAATTTCTTTCACTTGATACACAAATATGATACTGAATATGATATATGTATAAATAAATTATACATATGAGAAATAAATTCAGAATTCTTCTGAAGAGAACCCAGAATTCTTACAGTTTTAAAATTACATAAGAAAGTGAAAATTGTATATTCTAAAGAATGTATTACATATTACATATGATATATATATACACACAAAATTCTATCAGGTCAGTAAACAAAGGGAATAGGATCTGCAATAAAGCTAATAAGGTGTGCTAAGTCAGATAGTAGTAAGAGTTACAGGCCCAGTTTGGTATCTTTACTATTTGGAAGATCGATTGCATTTAAAGATTGGCATGCTTAAATTTCAAATGCAGGGCATACAGGGATGAACTATGGAACGAAAAAATGCAGATAGTACTTTTTTGCCTTCAATTGAAAATCACAATTATTTTCAATTTAACCCCCCCCCCCCAACACACACACAATTTGGAATGTACAATGACTTAACAGCTACAACCCCTGAACACTAAACTAGATAGAATAAGACATGCTCTTTGAACATGAGCAACTATCTAATATTGCACAAATGGTAGGGTCCACAGTGCATGACACAAAATTGGAGGAGTGGTGCATTTCTCACTGTTGTCTCTGCAGGTCTGCAGGTCCTTGGTTACAGGAGAGACAAGTAACATGAGTTGTTGTTTGCTGCAGAATGGAGAAAGCCCTGGCTGAATAATTTCAGCCCTACTCCAGGAAGGTCAGCCAATTGTGTGCCACCGATCGGAGGACAACTGGTCATGTTCTGCCAGAAATGACACACACCACTTACGTTTGGACATATGGCATAAGTTAGTGACAAATATTACTTGTTGATATTATTTATCATCATGTCACAATGGTAAACTGCAGCAGTAATGTTCAGTGGGAAAATGCTGCGTGGAACAAAAATGCTCTGAAGAGTCCAGTGTAAAAACCTGACAACAATAAGATCAGAGAAAAACGGGGCAGTTTCATTCAAAGCAATTTGTATTGTGTTTTAATCACAGTAGGCAAGGAAAATCCCCTATCCATAGCTGCTGTCATCTTTTCTCTCAGACTTTATTTTGTTGATGTTATTAAAAATAGACGAACACTGCAAGTCTAGCTTTCAGCTCAATGTTAGGAGGACTGATCACTCAAAAATGTGGCGTTGAATCAGTAGAATTTAAGTGATATATGTGTCTGTGTTTTACATATATAACTTCCTTTACAGCTACTATATGCACAAAGTCATCAGATTTCTGCCTTTAATCAATTATCACTTCTTTCTCCATTATGGCAATGCAAAAACTGTTTCTTAGAGCTGTTAACTCACAATTAAACTGGACACTACAAAACAGAAGTGTTAACATTTTGCACTTCCACGTTAAATAGGACAAGGTTAGAGTTTTTCAGTTAATTAGAAAAATATTAACCTCTGGCCAAGGTTTATTTTGTATTGAATAGTGTGTTCATAAATCCAGACACCAGAAAAGGCCTCTAATTAATGTGCTTCACATAATGGTCTTTCTGCAGTAGATAAGTATTTGTGGAATGTTTTAATGGCTTCGAACTGAATTGGGACGTGAGGCACAACTGAAAAAAGAAACTCCTGGATGTACCAAAATTGGCAGTATCTTGGAATTTATTCTCTTAAACAGCTGAATGAGGTCCATGGATCAATTAGATACTAAAAACCAAATCCGCTGGATGAACTGAATGGCCTTCTCTTGTTTGCTTATGTTCACCTTGTGATATAAGCCTTTGAACCTTCAAAATGCTTTTCTTACACAGTATATACTGTATATTTAATAGCTCAATGATACCAACACTTTTGCACATTTGGATTAAAGTCTCACATTTTTAAACCAGGACATTTGTTTATTTGAAGAGTTTTCTATAAAGAATAAAATTAAAAACCCACTTGATTAGTAAATTTAAGTGAATTAGACCTGTCTTATTAAACATCAGATTTCAAGGATAACATGCAATCTGGAAGCCAAGAAAATACAGATTTATAATATAGCAATTATTCATGTTGTACCAACTGATAGCTTTATTAAAACCTCTCACGCTTTTAACTTAAATATCTTTAAGAAGACTTTTTCTTCTCTAATTATTTAATTTCTGAAAGATCTGATTCCTAAAGTTACCAGGCAACATGAAGGAAAAAGACAAAGAGAAACTGTTTCAACAATTTACAAATAACAGTGGTATTTCTAGAAGGAAAGTGTGGAATGCTACACTTTTGAAACATACAAAATATAAACCTTTCTGAAAAGCTAAAATTGATTTTTTTAAAGTGTGTAGTTATAGGCAAATTTTGGCAGTGAATTTGACTGTATCTTGTATCGTTCTTAGATATAAATAAAATCTTGGGTGGTATTCTTGATAAATGAACTTGTCTTTAGAGAACTGACCTTTCATCTGTCAGCTTATAGCAGAATTTAGCCTACCTAAATGTGACCCACTGTGAAAAGGTCAGGCACTCTTACAGCAGTAACTAAATGACATATGGACATTTCACAGTCTTTCTGCAATCTTTACAATTTCCATGTGAATGTAAAACAAATGAAAAAATAACTTTTACTCTACAAATATATTTTACACTTTTTATTTATAATTGCTTGTTTCTATTTATTGCATAAAGTGCATAGGATTTAGTGGTTTATAATCTAATTGGAAATGTCTGAATCATACTGACATACAGTACCATTGAGAAAATATACTGTAAATTAAACAAACAAACAAACAAACAAACAAACAAACAAACAAACAAACAAACCAACAAACAAACAAACAAGAGTCCAAACAAAACTGAAAATAAATAAGTATTGTTATTTTTCTTTCAAATGACTCACGGTTAGTGCAACCATATCTAATATAGGGTTACCAGTTCTGGAACTTTCATTAAGAAAGCAGATTTCTTAAGGAATTCATTTTGGGGTTTTAATAAAATTAAATTATGCAATTTTATTTGCTAAAACTATTGAGCTTTCATTTATATACATCAAAGACTACAGCAGGCACACAAGAAGTGAACAAATATGTAATACATCTATTAATAGTTTTACTAACAGACACTTTTAAATGACTGCAAGTAGTAAATTTATTCCTAGCTCTTTAAGGAATGTAATTGGAATTCTAACAGAATAGAGGCTTGTGCACTTTTGTGACACTGCAGATAGCAGGGGTACCACTACCCATCCAGTTCTTTTGTTCAAAACATGCTGAATTGCAAATAATTAAAGAAAACAATATCTGGAGTAAAGCTCAACAGTTATATCTGCAATAGAAATACACAATCACACCCACACTTCATTGAGGTTTTGATGAGAAAGCAACACTTTTGCAATGAATCATTAATCTTTCCAGAAACCATTTTTTTTTAAATGTTCAGAGTTAGCAACAATCATGGCACAAAGAGGACCTTATCTTTGCCAGGAGCAAAAACAGAGCAAAAAGTGCTAACTTGTTTTCACACCAACTTGTCACTCTTTCACACCCACATGTCCTCAAACGAGCGGAAAAACAGAACCGTGATGCTACTAAAACAGCTGGATGACTTCATTGGCCACTTCTCAATACATGGCAGCCTCAATGCAGTATGGAACAGCTCCATAAATTATGACTAAAATAAGTATTAAACTATTGTGTATTAGAAAGTAAATGATACTTTCTGAACAATTCAATATATTATTGTTTCTTTGAATAAAACTGGATTGTTTTAGGGGACTGTACAGCTGAGAGTTTTAGGTTAAAACTATCACGTTTTCTTAACCTGAAAATATCTGAACTCATTCCGTATGTTAAATGTAATATACCGCTACGGTATACACTATTATTATACCTCAGGCTGTGTCTTTATGTCATTTTTTAAGTCCCTTTTTATACGTTCATATCCTAATTACTTAACTGGAATCTAATTTGTTTGTGAGCCTTTGCATCTAATGCATCAAACACTACATTCGAACTCTCTGTACTGTTCTAATGTCATACTGGTTATGTTACGTCAGAACGGTCAGTTCTGGGATGGAGACGGGGATGGGCTTCTATCTCTGGTCTAATGCAATGACCATGTATATGAACCGGGGACACTACTGCAGGAGATGCCAACTATTCGATGGGATGTTAAACTAAGGTCCTGGCTGCTTACTCACTGCAGATCCTGTGGCACTTTTCAAAAGAGTAGGGGAGTTAACCCCGGTGTCATTAATGAATTGTACTTTGGACTGGCTGCTACATGCTACAATGTCCTATTCTGTTTTTATCCTTCTGTTATTTTTCTCATCTGTCTTGTAGTTTCCTACTATATTATTATTTTCCTCTATTCTCATTATCAGCAAGATGATCTTTTCTCTTGCTGGTTGGGGATTGTTGAAGGGCAGCAAATTCTTGCAACAGATTTTCTATTGGGTTTCAAGGCCACTCAAGGACATTCAACCTCAGCTTGTTAAGCCAAGTGCTCTGAGATACTGTCCTGCTCAAATCTGAATTTCCAGCCCAGTTTTAGACCTTTAGCAGACTGAAGCAGATTTGTATGTTCTTTGCTCCATTCCCTTTCCCCTCAGTCTTGACAAGCTTTCCAATTGCTGCTGATCAGAAGAGGCCTCATTACAAAATGCTGCCAACATCATGCTTAATAGTAGGGATGGTGTTGACTGTGTGATGTGCTGTGTTGGGTTGGTACCAGACACGATGCATTGCATTTAGCCTTGCTATAAAAGCTTTGCTTGAAGCTTTACTCTTATAGAGACAGGAATATTTCTGAATTTCACTATTATGGCACACAATTATTGCAAATAATTAAAGAAATACAGCTAATTGTATTACTTATAAAGGCAGTTTTATGCATCTAAACTAATTTAGCTGTGTCACAGAAAGGGAATAAACACTTAAGCAATCAACAAATTTTAGTTTTTAATTTTTCTTTGTGGTGTTTGCTGTCCTTCAGCCTATAAACATATTCAGGTATTCAAGTTGTGATAAAAATATTAATTTCTATTCTCACAAATATTCAATAAAGTGTATAGATCACTTGCAATTAAACAAAATGGGACATCACTGAAAGGGGGGATCGCTGAGAGAAACTGATATTACGAAGAGTTAAATAATTTAATTTGAGGTCATTTGTTATTTTTTTAAAATTGAGTATTGCTAAGTGGTTGTTTAGAAGCAGGCCCGTGGTGGTATAGAGATAGATACTGTAATACTTTATTAATCCCGTAGGGAAATCACAGACAGGGATCAATTTTTAAGTTGTAGTTCACAGTGGAGGGAACAAACTTTGTCTTAGCGATCAAATATTTAAAAATAAAACTTTGCAATTGCCGTCAGTGACTGTGGGGGTACTTAACATAAAACTATTGCTTTAAATGAAATGCTTGCATATATCGTTGTGATGACACACCCAATTTCCTCATTGAACAGCATGAACATTGTGACTTTTTGCTTAGGAAAATGCTATCAGCTACCAGATTTCAAAAGCAATAGCAAACATTTGCTTCCATGCCAGAAATGTTCATTTCTAGCCTTGATATACCTGAATACATCAATAATCAGGTTAACTTAAGACAAAAAGTCAGTTCTTTATGTACAGGAGGATAAATACAGCTGTTAAAAGGTTAAATTCTTCCATTTAGTTGCATTATGATTGCATGACCTGGACTCCCATTGATAAAAGGCATAGCAAACCTCAGACACTTTAAGAAATGAGTTTTCAATTGATAACAGTCCACAAATAAGTATCACTGTGGGTGGGCAAGTGGGAAGCCATAGTTCTGTTTATATACCCTTAAAGACCTGCTCTACAATGTCAGAAATGCATCCAGGATTAGGAGTGGTTATAGGCCAAATTTGCGTGTGTGTACATGTTTGGGCCAAAAGGTTTTCAAATGACATACTATACTTTGTATAGTTTCTATAATCTTGTCTTTGCTCACTTGTGCAGCTTTGACATTCTTACATGGCAAGTATCACATAACCTTTTCTAAAAAAAATAACTGAAACAAAGATAATGTCCAATCAAAGGCATGCAATAACAACATGTTCAAATTTATATAGCTAAGAAATAATCAATATCATCACACAGTACAACAAATAATACCCTGTTTCTTTTCAAAAATCATATTACAAATCTAGTAACTTTTATTTTAACACTGTCTTTGCCTTTAGTGTTCTTCAGTACACAAATTTCAGGACACAAATTAAATTATTCAATTGAATGCTATAATTACCCTAAAGTTATAAGAGACTTTGCTCTAAATTTGAAAAATGTAATGTTGTTCAGCATATCAATTATACAACCAATAGGATAGACGGATAGTGTTATGGAAAGTGTATGCAAATTGTTACATATTTTTTATTCTAACACATTCAAACACCCCATAGCAGTGACTCACCACACATTAACAGTTTTACGCACAACATCATTGTAGACCATAAAACACTACCAAATTCCTGTCATCGATAATTTTACAAGATGTACTTGCAAGGTAACTTTTGAGTGAGAGGACCAAATGTTTCTCTTTATACAGTCCTGACTTTAGCTGTCTATAAATCAGAATTATTAAAGCCTTATGATAGCAGGAATTCAAAGGAATTTAAGTGACTATTTCAACCACGAACCATGATGACTGAAATACCTGGATAGGCATTTTTATTGGCAAACTCAGGAATAACATTTCAGGAAGGAACACATTTTTGTGTTCAGACTTCTTCATATCAGCATAACATATATTTTTGATACAACAGCATCAACCAAAGCTGGTAAAAATGCCATGTGATTAAATTCTCTCTACCACATACAGTAGCTCTCCATTTTTAAAAAAATATTGGATATATCTACTTAGTAACTAATTGTCATAGTTATATAGAAAAAGCAATCTATAGTTTTGATTAAAGTTTTTTTAAATTATTTTAAATGCTAAAAGTTCATAGACTTGATGTTTGTTAGTTGAAAACGATTTCAAAAACAACATTGTGAATTAAAGTAAAACAAAAAACTTAATTTATGTATGTACTTTAAAGGCAAAAGCACTTGGGGACTTTCAAAAACACAAGGCAGTGTTTTAGTTAAATTATACTGTATATACATAAGATAATGTGTTACGGTAACAAGAAAATGCATATTGTGTAAACTGCCAAACATCAACTATAACCAAATCTGAGATAATAAGGTGCATATTGAAATATATGGTTTTCTAATAAATCAATCACTTGGGCTTATCAACATATGTACATTTGAAATTATGCCCTCCCACTATTTTCAAAAACTACACAAATGCTATGGAGATAAGATGGTCAAAGACCTTGAGCAATGTAAACAATTACAAGTGCAATTACTGCACTACAATAAGCAAAGTTGGATAAGATTTTGTGTACAGAGAGATGTGGATGGATATGAGCAATGTCAAAATCCCTCAGCATTAACAGGTTCCAATACTTTGAAAGTATCCACTGGGCAACAAACATAAAACATGTTCAGAATTAGATAGATCAAGGAATAGAATGACAGGAGATGGCAGAGAAATGTTAAGGAAGTACGTACCCTTGATTGACAACAATTCCTTGTTTCTACTAGCTGCTTAGATCTACTACCACTAGCTGCACACATCTCCTACACAGGCTATGCTAACGAACACATAAGGACTGCCTATGTTGCCAGTACATAGTCTCCCTACATCTAAGGTCAGACAGGGTACTGAAACTGTAATAATGATAATCATGATAATGATGATAATAATAATAATAATCTCATTAAGACAAATACAGTTGTACATTCCGATTGTAATCAGACATCTTCAGGATTAAAACTTTTTGCTGACTTTCATTTGTCACTTATTATAATGCTGCATTCTAGTTTACATACAGTTACTAAACATTTTTTGGCTTCAATTCTTTATTTTATGAATGTATGTACATTCAAATTTTAAAAAAGCACATCATATTCTGTATAAGCTCTGAATGGACATTCATATATCAAGCAATGCTCATTATTTTCTCTCTGTGAGAGTAAGCTCTCCATATCTCCATTGCAATAATGGTTGTAATAGAAGTAGTCTTTCTTAATTATCCGTCCATCCATTTTCTAACTATTCATCCAATTCAAGGTTGTGGGGGAGCAGGAGCCTATCCCGGCAAGCAAGGGGTGGGACATTGGTCTACTGCAGGGCAGAGACAGACACAAACACGCACATGCAAAAGGTATTTTATATACTGCAGTACCCTTCTTGACACATCTATTAAGACATGGCAAGCTGAGTGAGAAAGCCACGTGTTGCTGACATACTGAAGAATCCAAGAGCGGTAACCCAGTGTTGGCTCTCACCTTTTAGATTTTCTTTAACATACTGTATAATGCTACTTCTCCCACCGTCAGTCTTGTTTTCCTGAACTGTTTATATTTAAACATGTCAAATTCATCTCTTTCTTATCATCCTTGTTTAGCCACATTTTTGAAATGCCAGAAAAATCATAACTATAATTTTTCAAACAAATCTATCTTGTCTACCTCCAACTGCTCCTATCATTCAAACACAATCACATCCGGGCTTTTAATAGCTTTGCAGTGAAATGTAAAAAGAAGAAATAAATACCACAACAAGTCTGGAGTCTTCTTCAGAAGTGTGACAGCTGCAATGTGTCAGTTTTAAAATGATATTAAATATTAAATGTAAAAGTTATAATGGTATGACTTTAGCAGTACAGCACTGCTCAACTGACAAACCTTCTTTGATTGATGAATGAAGTATAGTTTGTATCAAAGTGTCGTATTGCGAGGTACGTGTCGACACATGATACCGAGGCTCTAAGACTGTATACAGGCGAATCGCATGTGGTGCAAGTGATATTTTTTAAGTTTAACAGCCATAAAAAAGAGACATGATGGCACAATGTTTGCATCTGTGGGGCCCTAGGTTCAATCCCGAAATTTTGTATGTTCTCCCCATGTTTGTGTGGGTTTCCTCTCAGTGCTCTGGATTCCTCCCACAGTACAAAGACACACTAGTAAATTCATTGGCTTCTGGGAACACTGGACCTTTTGTCGGTGTGTGTCTGTGACGGACTGGTGTCCCATCCAGGGTGTATCCTGCCTTGCCCATGTTGCTTGGAAAGATAGGTTCTGTGATCCTGAACTGGATTAAGCAGTTAGAAAATGGATGGATGGGCATAAAAAATTAAAAATGGAAAACAGATGAAAAACACTTGTTCACCATCAACAATGCCTGACTGGGTAAGCTGACTATGCACTTTGAGACAAACTCAATTGGGTTTATAGTATCAATAATAATATGCTGAGGCCTGTGATGTGTGTGTTTGGGGGAAGGGGCAGTGTATGGTAAACATTTTATATTTATGTATTGTAAGTGCGTTAAGGGATGGAAAAGGTTGAGAAGCACTGTCTTGATAGTTAAGTTTATTGCTGCATTTCAGCGGGACATTCATGTTTTCTTAGAATTATAGTATTGTTTCATAAATATCAGGATAAAAATCCCAAAGTCAAAATGTCAACAGAAGATCATCTTAAGCTTGTTGAATGTATCCAGTTCAATGGCCTAGACCAAGGGACCCATTGCTGCTCTGGCTGAGACTCTACTCAATGTTTTACATTTACTGCAGTGCGTAGAGCTCACTTTAAACATACTTCATTTGGTTCAATGGCAAAGTGTGATGGATCTATGTTAATAAATATGTACTATGTGTACATGACAATATAACTTGTAAAAAGATCTACCTTTTTTGTCAAACATAAAATACATGTATACTGTATACAGCCACAACTGAAAACGTCTGCCACTTATGGAGAAAGCTAATGAGTTATGTGCTTTTATGGTTATTGTAATTTATGGTTATTTTAATTTATGGTTACTCTCAGGACTCAGTTGTTATACTTGCATTGGGAAGGTAAAGGCCTGTGAATCAACACTTGATATATGGGTTAAGTGAATGTGAAGATGCAATTCGCTGGCATGCAGCTGTGAGATTTTACTTTCATATTATGCCAATTGAGAAAACAGGACTAAAAACCATGACAAGAACTTTGTTGGGTTTAATCCACATAAATCCTGTTCTCTCAAAATAGCCTCATCATTGTGTCTTGTGTTTTACTGGCATGCAACACATTTCCTTATATTATGTAAGGAGTCCAATCCACTCCATTTCCCTAATAAAGTAACCATACCTCACACAAAAGGCATCGTTTCTGTGGGAAATGTATAGATTATCCTGCCCAATGCTCAATAAAGCTGGAAATTGATTACATTTTGCCAGGGAAACATAATTCCAGGATGTTGCTTTCCTCTCTAATCTGAGGACTGCCTTCCAGAGCTGTTTTCACAGAACTTTCAAGCAATTATAAAACAAACACCAGATCTGCTTTCAGATAATATCAGGAGAAGCTTTGCCACCATGGTACAAGACCCCCTCTCCTTAAACAACAAGCAAACGCTTTCTGCAGGAAACAGAACAAGAGATATCACAGCAGCCATCCAGGGGCTTGAACCATTCAAAAACATAAAGCCTCACTCACCCATTGTTAAGCGCCTGAAATGTATCTATTAAAAGTTGCAACTATGCTTGCAATACCAATGTGTTTCAAAGGCTCTATGTCTATCTGATACTCCAGCTGTACTAACCAAATTTAGTATATTTTGCTTAAAACACACCACTGTTTTCTCAAACACTACTCTTTTAAATAAATATTTAAACTTATTTAAAAATTAAATACATATATACAGAAAACATTGGAAAGAAGTGTTATAAATGAGAATGTGCAATTTTTTGTGTTAAAACCTAAATAAAAGAACAATCTGAACGATAGAATGTCAGACAAAAGACATGGATATTAAAGTACTGTGAACACACTACAAGGTTGAATCTTACATCTCAAGATTACTTGCTTAACATGCTTCAAGAGGGATGTGTGGACCGACTGTTATTTTCCAGGGATTATAAAATCAGATGGCCTGTTCAAGCAACAGCATCATGAAACATATGCACTGTGCTATACAATGTAACTGCAGGAAATACATTTTCATGGAGACTGACAGTGGACCCCGAATATGTTAAATTGTGTAGCATATTCTTCCATGCATGTGAGTTACTACACACAAATGACAGTCGCACTGCGACAGTGTAGCAACCTCTTGGGCGTACAGCCTTTGCCAAAAGGGACATGCTCTCCTATTTTCACAATGTGGGTGTTTGAACATGTCAGCTAACTTTATAAAGCACTTTGTTCTCAGGTCACAAGAGCCAAAGAGAAGACTCCGCTAGAGAAACACTCACCTCTCTTCTGCATAAAACTGAAGAGATCATCCAAAAACTCTTTCCTCTTTTCATCATCATCTAGCTCATACAACTGAAAGAAAAAAAGAGAAATCTGAGTTAGTCGGGGTCTTATCCTATCCCATTATAAGAGTTTTGAAAAAAGAGGATTCCTCTCTTAATAATTAGACCTAGGGACAAAAATGACTTAACAGAACATGTACTGTATGCACAGCACCTGAAAAGCATGTGGTTTAACAATCAAAAAGTTTTTTGGGTTTTTTATTGTTCTTATTTCTGTAATTGTATTGTGAATGTATGGTGAATCCCATTCCTTTATTATTGGGACTTTTAAGCCTGGAACAACTACTGTGCTTTTAAAGAAAATCTAAGGGAGTTTAATTGATATTGTAAATATCATTTTTTTTTGTAATTAATTAAATGTGTTTGTGTTTCTAAATCTAAATTACTTTAGGGTTAGTGTTAGGGTTTCAAAATAAGAGCTAGCACTTTTTCTTTTATAGCATTTGTGAAATTAATAAATATTTTATTATTTAAAAAAACATCATACTAAAAGCACTTAAATAATTTAAGGTATTCATTTGATGCTCTAAATGATTTAACAATAACATAAAGGTGAAACCTAAATTAAATGAAAACCATTTTTTTCAAACGCTTTCACACTAAGAAGCTAGTTAAAGATAAAAGAAAGAACCATTACAATAAAAGGGTAAATAAAAGTTAAAATCATCATATTTGCATGGCTCTTAAAAAGATGTCCATTGTGCTAGTCTTGATAAACGATTGCAGTTAATTTAAATTTCATAACTTTGCAGTGCGATTGGACCCATGTAGATTTAATGCTGAAACACTGCAATTATTCATTTTGCTATCGTATTTATAAATAATTTTAAATTCTTTTGACTAGATTAACCAATTTAGGGGCTTTTGTGATTTATGTTTAAAAACATATAACACATACTTTTTAATCTTTTAATGAATTGCCTCATACAATGTACTGTTTAAAAGCATACAGAGTATAGTATGTGCCTTAAAAAGATTTTTATTGTTCAATACATTCCTACTTTTTATGTACTACACAAAGAGCTTTTCCTTATTCACTTTTGTTAACCCACAATTTGTTTTCTTATTAAATCAATAAAGTAATTTCCACTCAGTCCTGACTTCACAATGAAATAAAAAAGAAAGGCTTTATAGTATTACTTGTAATGACGACTGCTTGTAAATGTTGTTTAGATAGTACAATCTCTACAATAGTACTTGGTAGAGAACTCTATCACACTTAAAATAATGTCTTATTAAATAACTTCAATTCTCTGCACACATGATGGACGTAATATTTTTATTACAGCAAACATACCACAAAGACTGATGTAAAAGTCATGTCACAACTATAATACAAGGCTGTATTGCCCTCTCTTACAGTATGTTGCTGGGGTTTGTGTGTTTTTTCTGGTAGATTTGTTCAAAGTGTGTTTAACAATTTACTCCCTGGAAGAAAAGGCTAACCTGCCCTCTGTCTTTGCACAAGAAAATATTTTAATATACACATCACAATAAGGGTAGCTGGTACTGTATCTGAATGTGAAATAATTGTAGTAAAATATGACATTTGAGCATGAAATATTCCCATTTCCTGCAATTCCATTATTAGCTCTTTAATTAAGAATCCACCACAGTTGCTAAATGTAACAAAGTTGAATGAGGACCTGTGTCAGTATGTATTGGCTGCACAGGAAAAAGTAGAGGTTTAATCCCACACTGAAAAGCAGAAAAAAAGAAACAACATGAAGGCTACTGAAATGTGCAAAAAGCTCAACAGCTGAAAAGCTGTTTCTTCTTTCTACTTTTTAGTAGAAAGACATTTAGTTGTTTTTTATGTATTTAGTTCCAAATTCAAATAATTCGAAATATAAGTGTAAAATTTAAACTACATGTCCTGAACATTTTAAACATTTTTTCCCTGATCATTTTTAATTTGATGCATGTTATATGTACAGGTACTGTATCTACACATTTCTGAAAATGTAAAAAAATGTGAAAGATCCCTGACACCTCAGACACATTTATTCAAATATTTAAACCCATTCATTACCTAAAGTCAGAAAAGAAATTAATGCAGTCACATTTATTTAGGTGATGGAACCGTCTCATTCACACACAATTCTTTAATAGAACTGAAAATGTCAATACTAAAGGCCATCTAATCATATGAGTAAATATAACTGCAACATTACTCATCACTACTTTGTTGTTCTGGAAGAAGAACAAGGAGAAAAAAAATACTTTCTTCTTCTGCATGCTTTCTTCATGCTGTTTTTCTTCTGAAAACAAGTGTTCTACTGCTGATACAAAAACAGATACATTTTTCAGAGCTAAAGTAGAAAAACTAGTAAAATTGGTTTACATTCCAAAACATTCAGCACAAGTGGTAACTTCAAATGCTTTTGTAACCTACTGTAAGCCACCATAACCTTCCAATAAATGGAGCTTAAAAGAACATCCTCTACCAAGCATACTGTAGTGAAACCACATTTCTTAAAAACATCAGGATATATATATATATTACAAGCACAATGCCCTGCTTGCATTTATGCTTTGCAGAAAAAATATTTATTTTTTATAATTTTTGTTTAGATTTGTCTTTAGATTTCAATTTTGATTAAAAAAAATAGATTATTTCATAGCACAGCACCATTCTAGCACACCTACTAACCAGGAGAGTGAAGTTGCTCTGTTTTTCCAAAAGGTTAAGCTAATAGATAAACAATTCAGTAGATGAGCTATTTTCAAATGCAATAGGAACAGTGCCCAGCAGCAATGGATAGAAATCAGGGCAGTCTTTTCCTAACACCACAGTGCTCTCTCAAGACAGTATAGAGTGATGCCAGAACTGCAGGAAAAGAAAATACCGGCTGGATTAGCAAATGTGTCACTAATGAAACACATGACAGGAAAATTAGAAAGGCCTGATGATTCAGGTTTCAGGCATGGAGACAGGTAATGTATGAATGAAAATTTGAATAAAATAATTTATGAAACATTTTATTGTTTTCTTTCTTACAAATATAAGAATCACAGCTGAAGAACCACTTTCACGATAATATGTGCATGTTGTTTAATTCCCGGGGGGGAGGAACTTGTTTCATTTCATGCTAAAGTAGATTTTTTTTTATTTTAGAGATTACTCTGATGTCCATCATCTTTCGTGCAAGATGAATCAGTTTCATGAGAACAATACAGGAAACATTTATGGCACAACCTTATGCAGAAGCCACAGTTTCCTACTTTAGAAATAGGTTTTGTCATGCAAACATCCCACGCTGACATTTACATTACAAACATCAGTTATTTTGGGTAGTTATACAGCTAAATGTTGACACATGAAAAAAAAAATGAAATTTGGATTAGATGTTACAGAACTAAACGTCCAACAAGTGAACTAAACTTATTGTTTCTGATCCTCCAATACAAAACGTTTTTTCAAGCACCAAATACAGCTACTGTGCCATTAAAAACTCATTTTAATTGAAGTGTTTTAGTTCAATTTTCTTTGCCGAAATTGTCTCTTGTGAGATCTGCAAAAAGAATAAAAAGGTTTAATCCAATTGAAAAAAGGATGGTATGTGCTCTACCAAACATATTGTTTAAATAAATATTAAAATTCAGTCCTGGTATGTAAATCATTGTTCTCTGAAAATACAGTTGTTTTAAATGTGTAACAATCTTCTAATGATAATAAAGCGTTGACATGGGTATAACAACAGATAAAGAAAATGTCATTTTAATTATATTTGTGGTAACGAGCAGTTTTGAGCAATCATTTGTATTTGACAAGTAAGTAAAATATTACATTTAACTATGTTAATATAAAAATTCATATGAAACAAAGTAAACTAATTAGAAATATTACAATAAATACTGTTTAAATGTCACTGGAAACATTCAGAATAAGAAAAAAATAACATATAATCATTGGTACAACTATGAAATTAATAAAATTAAATTATTATTACTGTACTGAATGCCATCCAAACAATTTTTGAATATAGGGATTTGTCTTCCCTGAAACTGGTGTTTAAGACCTTAATGTATTTTTAGAAAATTAAATATGAATGTATTTTTAGACAATTAAATTTGAGAAAATTAAAATACACCAGTTTTTCCTAATATGTGACACAATTTTTATTGGAATAACCATTATGTGTTTTTCCACCTTTCCACATGGCAGGTTCTCAATCAGACAAAAATGCACTCTGACATGGAGTCACTGTGCCTTTTACGGTGAGCTGCTGGCTGAGAACTTCACTCTTTGACGGAAATATGTTACTCTCAGCTCAGTTCCAATAAGTCACCAGCCATGTAAACAGGCCTTCTGATCAATACAGGAAAAAAGGGGATGACCTTTGGAAACTGCAGGGCACGAGAAATGAGGCCCCAGAGATAATAACTGAACATTTAGGAGTATATTAGCTGCCATCAATCTCTAAGAACCGAAGCAGTTCGATACCAGAGTAGCTTTAGAACGAGAAGACATGGAAAAGTCGGTAGGCGAATGCATTTACTATAGTTGAAAACAGCAGGACTCTCAAAAATCATGACCTGGAAATAAACTGCTCTAGAACAGCACAAACAGGTCACTCACTGGAAGCAAAAATAATATTTTATAACACCTGAGTTGTATTTCATAATTTTACATTTAATAAGAAACTGTAATTTTAAGAGGAACACTTAAAGAAAGCACCTCAATTTGTGTAGCACTTTACTTGATAGATGACAGTTCTACTGGAAGCTCTAATAGATTACTGAAGGTTTGCACAGAATATATCACTAAAATAACACTTGATTCAGTATATTTTCACAATGTAAATGTAAGCACAATTCATATAAAAGGGGAACAAAATCACTTCTGTACTGTTTCAGCTTAAAAGCAGAAATTATTCTATGATAACATCCATATACCATATGTGATTATAATCGTATTGTAATCATGAACAAAAACCAATTGCTACAGTGTTTAACCATTTAATACAAGCTTGTGACTTCTGGAAACCTTCCATGTTGAACAGTTGAAATCCAATTTTCAGTTTGTGAAAATAATACTAAAGGTTAGAAAATTGGTTATGTGGAAGTTAAAACAAAATGTACATACTGCAATAAAATATCAATCCCCAAATACGTTCACTCTTACTAAACTATCACAGTTATGCTGCACTTTTTCACCATGCAATACTGTACCACACTTCTGACTCCAGCCTACATACTGCTGGTTTGCTCTGCTCAAATAATCATAAATACTCTGTATCATGAAGACAATACTGTTTCAAATCAAAGTATTGTTGTTATGTTTGCAATTGCCCCTCATTACAGCAATGTGCATTTTGATTAATTGAATCCTCAACCCTCACTCTTAGAGACCCAGGTCATGGCAGAGTACTGGTCAGAGGTCTCATTTAACCCAAACTTTAGCTGTTTCTAGGCCTCTATGGTTTGAGCTAATTCCCTGTAGCTTACTGTTTTACATGTCAGACATGCACCACAGCAAAGTAAAGCGCATTAATCATTTTTACAAAATAATTAATTGTATATTTTTATTTCTGACTTGTCTACACAAAAAGCAGGAAATGTACAAGTTATCACTGAGATCTTTGAAGGCAAGCCTATTTTGTCCAAAGGTCGCAGTTCATCTTGACAATAAGTATTGTGAACAACCCCTCTGTTCCCTTGTGTTTTGTAGGCTTTAACCTGATTTTCAAGCAGAGCCTGATTTTCTGAAATTCTGAGAAAAACTAATTGAAGGCAACATATTTCCTTCTCTGTGATGTAAATGTAGATTTCCTGAATGCATGATAAGTTATTTTTTGAATACTGGTAATGCACAGCATTGGCATGTTCTAAAAAGGACGCATGACACCTTTGAAACATACTTTCTATCATGACCTCTCAGGTAGCCTGAATTGTGAAGAAAATGTAATTAGGAGTCTCAGTCCACGTCAGTCATAATACCTTACGCCCCATCGACCACTAGTGTCATTAAATATTTACAGAGATACTGTATTCATCATGTGTTTGTTTTATGCTTCAGCACTGGCAAAAAACACAATACAAGAGAAATATGAAAGCTGCAAAAAATGAAACTGATGTATTGAATTGAATGAACTATTGATTAATTCATTAGCAATATGAATTAATTGTTTAATTAACAATATGAGTTAATCGATTGGCTACTAACTACAGTTAAATGTCAACTAAAACAACAATAGAAATATATGTCCCGCAGCGAATGAAGAAAAAAATGATCAGTTATAGTTAGAATATCATATTGTTGTATTGTTGTATCACTTTTCTGTTAATGAGAACATATAGCCTAATGCTACGCCAGTGGAGTTAAAATCAAGTAAGAAGAAAGGCAAAAACTTATTTAAGGTAGATTTCTGTTTCATATTAAGAGAATTGAGCTTAACAGCAGTTTTTAACTTTGTGTTTTAGGACATGAAGCAGGTAGTGAAATGGAGATGAGATGGGGTAAGGGAGATGGTGAAGCTTGGGACAGGTGTTTACTACAGGACTTCAGTGGTGTTAAATGTGCAGAGGCACTGACTTCCTGAGACAGTAACTCTTGGCAGTCAGGGGTCAGTGCACTCAAGCAACTTCAACCATTTCCTTTTCTTCCTCCTATGGTATCTCTCTCTCTGCCACTCATACTATTTTCAGGTTTACTTGACCTGACGTCACACCACAACATAACTCTGGAAGGTAAAATAAGTAGTACTTACAGTAAGTACATGCATATGTTAAATATCTGGGTTCTAAACAACGAAATCAGCAAAAAAAAATCACGTAGGAAGGACTCTCTTTCATTAATATACCTGAATACAATACATGTATTCATGTATCGAATACATGTTTGGAGGCAAAATTCCAAGAATCCAGAAAACTAATCATTTGGTAACTAGTAAAACTCTTGAGTCAGCCTCTGCCTCACCCGTAGTGACCACTGTTTTTTTTACTGTTCCAATAGCCAACTTTACTTTATTTTGATTAAAATAGCCTGTGAAAGGGCAACATATAAAATGCTGCATGAAATTAAAGTAAACTGAATGCATGAAATTGTCACAGCCAATACTCAGTAGAGGGAGCTCTTCACAGTCTCAGCATTTTTCATATAAGTGAGTGAGGGATACTAATTGCTACTGTACCTGTGGCCATGGTGACCTTCTGCTATTCACCAATTTTATCCTAGAAAGAGTCGTGCACTATGAAGAAACACAAGTGCCAGTGAGAAATAACTTACTATTCACTTTTGTCTGATGGAAGAATAGAAGAGAATTATTGTGTATTACATAAACAACACAACCACACCAGCTACATTATGAATGATCATGACTATACTGTAAAACACTTACATTTTCAAAAGTCTTTTCCCTTTTGTAGCAAGATTTGTTATCCCTGCAATCACATTTTATGAAAAAAGAAAAAAGAATTGATTGGGAAAACTCGTCAAAATACCCACATCTTCATAACATTATGCTAATATTCTATCCAGATAAAACATAGGCTGAAGATATTTGTATTAAAATGTTGCTTACACTGACTGTTGCTGGCATAAAACAATAAACTAGGTAGTCCAGAACATTTTTGGAAGTAAATATGCTTTGTGTACTGTATGTTCTGTGTACATAACCATATTAAGCTCACAATTATTTAGGGACTAGGTTCTAAAATGAATCCTGGTCCCATATTAAGTAATTGCAAATCTGACACGGAGCAACCATGATACATAACTGAAACTCATGAAGAAACCTGTACAGAAACATGTAATTGTACCTTCTGTCAGGATAATTGGGTGTCACGAAAATTCTTAAAACATTATTCATCTCTTTGTTTAAAACTATGTGGAGGGAAAAGAGCGTTGCTATGTTTCCTTTTTACAAAATACCAGAATACATTCCTTTTAAAAGACAAAAGGGAAAACAAACAAAATATGAAGGTTATTGCCAACATTCATATTTTACGAAGAAGTTTGAGAAAGGTCAGAACATCAGTTTGTCTGTGATATTACTCTGAACTGTGTTTTTACCTTAGGGAGTGCCTAGTTCACTGCACATTATGGGCAGAGTGGCCACAATGTAAAGAACTGTAGATATTGAACTTAGAAATTATGTCTTTTCAATCAGTCTCTGACTGTGTGACCTTAGTTTTTGTATTTTTTTCCTGCCCTTTTTACATACAACAGTCCCAAAAAGTTTTTTTTTTAAAATAGAAACGTACTGTACCATTACGTACTATTACGTAATCTGTCACCTTCCTGATTTTCTTGTTGCTGAAAAAATAGCTAATGTTGACATTAAGTCCTTGAAATTATTTTATAGACCAACAATGCCATACGAAAAAAACAAGATTTTATTCACTAAATGTCCGAGATGGAACAATTTATAATACAACACACTAACTGCAGGTACTATTCTGTAGCATGTATTTTTACACATTTCCAGTATGTCCCGTTCGTGTTTTTAGGAGCCCCAAAAATATCCTAGATCTGATTCCATATGCCTTTATCAGTTTTTTTCTCTGCTCAGATGTAATTTACTAAATAAATCAGATTCCAAACATTCTATATTTCTGTCTTCTGCGGCCTGATGCAAACATTCATATGTCTGTAGTCCTAATTATTTTTTGCATACCTATATAACTGACCATTTATTCTGACACCTGCTTTTAGCAGGAGTGGTTCCTTCAGTAGTACTTTGCAAGTTCTAGTATGTTAACAAAGTGAAACAGCAGTTTTAAATTCCACTTTAAAACTGTCCTTGCCTTCCACTGTTCTTGCCTCTTGAAGTTATTTCTTTTGTTGCTGTTATTTAATTAACATCCACAATGTACAACAGTCACATATTGTTCCAGTCACATTTTTCCATTCAGGTTCTTCTGTCAGAGAGCAGACTGAAAGTGTGTTTTTTTTTCTTGTTGTTGTTCAGAAGAACTTTTAATTCAGAGCCCCTTCATGAAATATAATAAAAGGGTTACATTTTTGTTTGCTTTAAACCGAATAACACCTCAGTGTCAGAATTATCCCAAGGGCAGAATGCCTTACTTGCGACCACCAGTGGTCCAAAAAAACTGACAGGAGGATTAATCAAGCCCAATTTCAGTGGCTGATGGCTCAACGTGTGTGGTATTATCAAAACAAGCTCACTGCAAGGTCCAGGGAGGCTGTCATAGCAGATGTGAGTGCACTTGTGCAGCAGAGTAAGAGAGAGAGGGAGGAGGAGTTAATTAGAGAACACCCACGCCTGCTTTAGCTGGCATGAATCCAAGTGGCAGAGTGCCAACACTCAATTCCCCTGCACGCAGCTTCTACAAGGGAGCTGACATAATGAGATGTGTAAGTTAATACGAAGCAGCGATCTTTGTCTCTCCTGATGAAGCGCTTGTAGTAATGGGATTTGCTGGGTACTTGAGCTGATAGACTGGATTAAGTGGCAGTGAGTTGACCGCATATTGGCAGAGCTAAGTGTTATTTTAGTGCTACGGCCCTAGAGGAGCACCAGTTCAGTTGTTAAGTCAAGCATCGCTGATTTCCTTGGCGAACGTTGCGAGCTTCTAGTGTACAGGCACGCAAGCTGTTATTTTGCTACCTCTGCTGTTTCGAGCGTATAAATTGCATAACAGCAAAAGAGAAGAAAAAATGTATATCTTTGTCGAGAGCCTACCCAAAAAGAATTTCTCTGAACGCATCTGTCACATCTTGAAAGTTTAATACCTTACTTAAGCAAATAGGCAGAAACAAATTTATGTACATAAATTTGTATAAGCCATATTTACAGAAAGGCTTTGTACACTTTATTGTTTATTGTTTATGGCATGCATTACTACATACTGTACGGTACAAAATGTTGTAACGAAACCCACTTTAACATTAACTGACTAAAGATAAGTGATCTCTTCCATTTGAAGTGATCATTGCCAATTTTTCTTTTGACAAGTCAAAAAATGTCAAGCTGTGTATTACTTTGTGTGTCTTTTTAATAGTCAAATTTAAGCTGCCTCAAATCACATAATTTAATTACTTTTTTAGCTGGGCTTGGTAAATTAATTAATATACATCTCCCGAGAATGAGAGCCAGAAATTTATTCAGTCAAGTGATAATGATCAAGGGGAGAACTTGCTTCTAAACTGAAACTAAATTTTCAACATTCAGAAATAAACTGAATGAATGTGAACACAGAGAGAAACAAACTCCACACAGATAGCACCCCAGATCTGGACCCCAGCACTGTGAGACAGCAATGCTGACCACTGTATACTAATATTGCAAAACCAGTTCTTATTGGTACCAGTAAGATAGACTCAATACCAGTAGACTCACGGGTTATTCCTCATCCTTTTCACAAAGCACAGACCTTACTAACATCAAACTGGAATGATATAGCTAGAACTGCCTAGAATTAGACTTTCTTTAACCATAAAGAAACTGTACTATAACAGGTGTTCTACATTTTACATTTAGCCTATAATTGTTTTTGTACTTTTCTCCACAACTGCACAACTAAAGGTACTATCAATAATGTTTCTTTATTAGCCCTATACAATTTCTTGCATTAGGAATTCATCTTTTCACATACCCCAGCTTTTCTCCATGGAGACACAAACACACAGACAGGGAGAGAAGCTTGGGATCAGAGCACAGGGTCAGCCATTGTACAGCACCCCTGGAGCAGTTAGGGTTAAGGGCCTTGCTCAGGGGCCCAACGGAGTAGGATTCCTCTGCCGGCCACAGGATTTGAACCAGCAACCTTCCAGTCACAGGCGGAGATCCTTAGCCACAGAGCCACCGCTCCGCCCTGAAGCGAGGTGAGGGTGGCAGGTGCTTTCCCTGATATACAGGACAGGACAGGGCCTTACAAAAGTATTCAGACCCTTCTGTAGTTCACATTTTGCTGCGTAAAAGCTTGCATTCATTACACGTTGATGTATCAATTCATATTTGCTATCTAATTAAAATGATAGTCACAGATCTGGTGAAGGGTGTAAAAACACTCCAAAGACCCTTAATATCCCATTGATCATGGGTGAAGTCGGTCATTAAAAAATGAAAGACACACAGACACTGCTTCCTGTAGATCGGGCTGCTCCACCAAACTGATGGCTGGGCAAGGAGAAAACTGCTCACGGATACCAATGTGAGGCCAACTGCAATTTTAAAATATCTGCAGAGTTCAGTGGCTGAGATGGGAGAAATTGCCCACAGGTCACACAATAACCTCGTCACTCCACAAAGGGGGCTTATATGGAATGCACAAAAAAGTCACACAACAAAGCACCTAAGTGATACTGCAAACATGTTGACAAGCGGTCAGACAAGACTAAATTGGAACTTTTTGGTCTAATTGTTATATCTGACACAAATCCAGTGCAGTTTGGGGGTGGATAATGACAAGTCAGCGCAACTGAAAGGTTACAAACTCACCATGCTTTGTATCTGCCAACTCCTAGCACACCCAATCACTCACAAATGGAAGAGCACGGACAATTCCTGCACCTTCACCAACAATTCCACAAACAATTCTCTTGTTTAATGAGATAGTCTTTTATTTACTGTGAAATACAATAATGTTACCCACCATATCTGATACATGGATGAACAATACAATTTTCATTCTTTACTACACACAGCCTTTTTCCAAAAGTTATTTTGAATGAATTTTATCCTCGAGAGTGAATATTTTGCATTAGATATAAATTGAAATAACTCTAAGAAACATGGTACTCTTGACTTAACAAATGATTCTAGTCATATACATATACAGTTAGTGTGTTTCTCTAAAGATGTGTAGTGTGCTTTTAGTCGCCTCTTCCATGTCTGAACAAGTTTGTGTCAAACTGAATTAGAGACAATTAGGTGCTGTGGCTGAAATGATATGACAAATGAGAAAAACAAGGACTGATTTGTTGTAGAAAAAATGCTCCCTCAATCTTACATTTGTGAAAGCTTTAGTATATAATTCTGGGTATCAGATGCATTGCGTCAGAAATGTAACATGGGATTGAAAATGGTTACCTCTTCTTTAATCTCTCAAAACACAGGATTCATATGGGAGAAAAATACAACGAAAAACACAACATTCACACTGTATTTATTAGTTCATGAGTTTTGGCTGCCAGTAATAGTATTATTCATAGTTTTTTCATAGTTTGTTGGGATGCTGTGCCCCTGAAATTAAAAGATATATTCTAGAGCAGTGGTTCTCAAACTGTGGTACGTGGAGCACCGCCAGCTGGTACGCCATATGACCCTGGAACTTTGTTGTGTGCGCTGAAAAATTTGGGACGGGTTTTCATATTTTCTTTTTTAAGACATGTTGAATACGCAGCCTACGTACTACGATACAGCGCGCGCTAATACTTGAGTGGACACAGAGCTACAATGTAATTCTATTCCACTCTATAGGAATGCATGCTATGAACGTAAGTGACCAATTGTATTTAAAAAAACTTCTCTCCAGCAAATAGAGAGGTAGGAGAACATGCGTGATTTTGGAACAATGCCAATGTTGTAAACACAGGAATGCATAGAAATGCGTGCCAGGAAAGCTTGATAGATAACAGAAAAATATTTAAGAACTGTTCAAGGTTAATTTGAGAAAAATACAACGAGCGTCTCTGTGTTTTGCTCCCATGCGCATGAAATAAAAACTTCTTTTAACTAATGAGACAGACTCCTGAAACAGGGAAACATGCAAGCTTGCGGATTGCTAAAGTAGGTAAGCACCACACTATTTTTGAAGAACCTTATTTACCCTTGAAAAAAGAGCTAACACGTATTGTGTGTGGAGAAAAAGTTGCTAAACAGCTCGACCTGCTGCCCCCTCTGAAAGACACAATCACTCATAGAATTATTGAAATGGCAGATGATATCAAAAGTACACTTGAAGAGCGCGTTAAGATGAGCAGATGCTTTTCACTGCAATAAGATGAGTCTGTAGTCGATTTGGCCAATTTGCTCGTTTACGTTAGATACGAGTTTGAGGCTACGTCCCATGAGGACTTTCTGTTCTGTAAACCACTACCAATAGGAACTACATGAGAGCACATATTTCAGCTTCTGAATTAATTTATCGAAGAGAATGGCATCGACTGGATAAAATGTGTCAGAATTTGTACAGACGGTGCTAGAGCGATGACAAACCGACACAGTGATGTAGTTGCACGAATTAGAGAGGTTGCTGCAGAAATGTTGCAATGTGTCCATTCATCCACCGTGAGTCCTTTGCCGTCAAGAAAATGTCTGACGATTTAAAATCTGTTAGACTCTGTTGTGAATTGTATCAAGGCTCAAAAATTCAATTCACATCTGCTTTGCTTGACTAAACGGGCAAACCACTCTCACTGAAATGGTGCTTTTTTATTGTTTATTTTTATTTGTTGTTGTTCCTGTTTGAGAAGCCACTTTTAAAGGCGCTATATCAAATAAAGTTTATTATTATAATATGTATTATGTGTGTGTGAGTGTGTGCGCACAAGATGACTTGTAGGTGGTACAGGGATGTTTTGGTTTGATCAGGGGTGGTACTTAGTCCAAAAAGTTTGAGAACCACTGTTCTAGAGAATAATGTATCAAAGTTTGTGTTTTATGGAAATAGAAGGAACTACAATATTTTATAATATTAGATCACTTTCAGAAAAATAACCACTTTGCTTAAAAAGGGAAATGGCTTTATTTTTATTAATTCCTCAGTGATTAAAAAATGTAATGCTTGCATTTTAGCAAGTTACTGCATTAGGACTGATTTATTCAGAATTTAAACAGTTCTGCTTAGAAGTGCAAAACTGCTAAACTGTAACATAAGCAGTAAAGAAGTATAAAGTACTTGAAGGCTAATACTAAGTAACATAACATGAATTACCTTCATCTGTAAATTAAATTAAGTTTAAATAAATGGTATTCACTACTCACAGATATTGCATGTAGTTACAGTTCTGTACTTAAGAGTGTGTGGACTGTCTATTCATGCGGCATGACTGTGAAAGAAACTCATTTGCCAATGGAATGGGCACCATCCATCTTACATCAACATGCAAATAGTGAAATATGGTGCACCATATTGTGAAGGTTAACAATAATCCTGTAGACTGTCTCCAAACAAGAAACAACATGGCAGGTGAAATCCAAAGTGAAATTCAAATAAAATCACAAACTGAATTAAAATGTAATGTCATCCCTGACAACAGAGGCTTTGTTCTGGAAAAGGTCTCTAATTTATCTAAATAGACACATATATCTAAAGGAATATATACTTATAAAATTTACCTAATCTAGTCTTTCATTTACAGAAAAGATATACGCAATATATATTCCATTTCACATTTATTTATAATTCTGCAAAGTTACATGACATTTTACACTCATAAAATGCATGCGTTGTAAATTAAAAGAGTCTAAACATTTACACAAAAATGTACCCTGAAGGCCATTGGATACGTTAAACTACTAAAATCATGGGAGGTAATTCTAACACAAGAGGTTAAGGGTAGTTTTCAAGCTTAATTAAATTCCAGATTAAATGTCCTTGTGTAATACAGTATGAAGTCTAGAAAGTGAAAAATGCAATACAAGCTCCTTGTGGGATACACATTTGAAATTTACCAAATAAGGAGCAAGCACTGAACCCTATAAACACTATTCTTATCTACTCCTTATCTACTTACTACTCCTTTTGTTTGTGTGGCATATGAAAAACCATCACTGATCCCAGTCTTGTAAATATTGTGGACTTACATCTTCTCCACACTGTACCTATGGTGGGCCTTGTATACTTTACATGAGCTACTGGTTAACCCCGTTTAGAGGCCGAGATCTACCAATTTTACAGCACCTGTGACCCCAAATGGATTTAATCTTTGCCCTCATGATTATTAAACTGTCAGCTGACATCGTTCATCCACACATTGTTTTCAGTCTTAAGGCAGGTATTCGAATCCTTGTTCAACCACCCTTGACTGCCGTTCTTTTTTAAAGCTTTGAGATATTCTCACTTCTGCTTTTTAGATTCACTCTTTGCTTATCAGGTAACATCCTATTGACATAGTAACTTAATGTTTTTGCACAACAGAACACAACAGAACAGAACTACCTAATAATGTTTTTGAAAGCTTTTCTAGTGTGATAATACTGACTGCGTATAAAGTGGTGCTTATTTGATTGAGAATGAAAATGCATAATACTCACTCGCTTCAATATTAGGTAAATGAAATTAAAGTTTAATGAATTACATCCTTTGCTGGATTTTTCATTACTAAAAACAAGATTTTTTGTTTCTCAAAACTTGAGATATTGCCTTTTGAAGAAAGTTAAATTTATTTTTTCCTGTTTTTGTTCTCAATATTAATTTCTAGTACGTGAACTGCGTAAGACATAAAAAATCTGAAGGTTCAGACAGGATAACTTAAACATGTTCTCTTTAAGATATGTGATGTTAATTACTTACATGTAAGTTTTGTTGATCATGTTTTTGTCATGTCAAGTGTAAAAGAGACAGAAAAGGTGACAAATATTTTTATATATTACAAAATGTAATTTAGTCATTTAAATATGAATTTCTTCTCGTAGATGATGGAGTAATGTTTTCAACCACATGTAGTGCTGATTGTTTACAAAAACCTCAGATTTCTCTAAGGTTTTTTTAAAACATAAATATGCATCTTGCTGCTCCCAGAGAAAGGAGTTTTTTCTTCATTCTTTGAAAAACAAAATAAACTCAGATTAATAATGGGATCTATCCTTTTGCATAAATATGCAGCAGTGGCGAAAATAAACCCACAAGAGGGGTCAATTACTGATGTCCATCAGAAGAATCTTATTTTATACTTATTGACAAACCACTTCCACTGAGGATTTCTGCACCATATGGCCGATGATGAAAAGGCTCTATTTTGTTGCCAGAGGCTTATTTCTGGATTTCTTTGTTCAGGTGGTGTTTGTCATTAATGGGTCAGCAGTCCCACACAGACAGAAATACATCAAATGACATGTAAAGGCATCCAAATCGTTCTAATGTTTTGGGAATTTCATATTTTTTCCTGTGGACTAAGTGCTTACCAAAAAGACTCCTGTTGTAAATCTTGAAGATCTTTAATGTCATACTAGTATGCCCGTAAATTAACCTCCTTGGAGGTTTTGTGTAAATGTAGCTTTACTGTTCACAGAGGTACATTTTGTATGTTATTCTAATTTGTGTATTACACTGTTGTTAACAAAAAAACTTGGGTTTACCACTGACACAGACTGAAAATGTACAGCACAATGGGTACTCAGATGACCATTTTTTTCACCCCTCTGAGTTTTCTACCAAAAGGCCCCTACAATGAAGTCAAACAGTTATGACAGAAGTTTCACCACATCAGCTGCCACATTCCAAGCAGTAGTGATCTCCGTGTAAGTGTTGTTAAGGAAGAGCAGGAGTTCTCTTTTTGAATTAAAAAAATCAACTGTGGAAGCATATTTTTTCCTAATTAAGGATATGTATTCTGGTAAAAAGTATTCATTTGTTCAAGTGCCTACCTGTTAAAAAATGCTAATAAAGTTGCTGTGATTGCCTGTAATGAAAAGTAAATCTAAATACTAAGGTAATTGAAACATTTCATCGGAGGTACAATCAGTGGCAGTCCAGTATTTGCAATTTCTAAATGTAACGGTCAAAATGCACACCTATTTATTTCATACTCTAATACAGCACTCCAATCATCAAAAACAGACTGATTGATAGGCAATGTTAAGTATCATTAAAAGGAACAGGAAACAGTATTATTTGAAGAGAAAATCAGATAATTTCACCTGGTATAATCTATGAAGGGGAGAATCTGCAAACGGCCTTCAACTTTAAGAACTTTTTTCAGTTAATGCTAATCTGTGCATTCACCTTTCTGTTTTAGAAAGGAAATTCTGTCCACGGACCTGAACAGGTAAACAAATTCATACCTGTATGAAGGTTGATTTGTGTCTTGGTACCAGTTTTTTCATTATCCTTAGTTATTACAACATTGCCAGATTTCCACATGCTGTTTAATCTGTCCACTCTTTAAGAGTATGTGCATGCCTACACTGTTCTGAGACTGATCTGAACCAATGACTGACAGTATCAATGCAGGTTCAGTGTTACACTAAGCTGTATGGCTGAAGGTGAAGATTTAGTCAAGCCCTTGGAACTGCCAATAAGATGGAATAAACAAGACATCTGTGCTCTGTTCCTTGTTTAAAGGATTATTTTCACTTGTCAACTACTGACGTCCAAATGTCACAGGCAATGTATCCACCAGCTAATGCATAACCAAAACCCTGAATAGAAGATGAATGGTTCTTTTTATACATACATGATCTTTCCAAGCAGACACATCTGCTACTCATAAACTGAATTGCTTTGATTTTTTTAGATACACGCTGGCTATTATGATTCAGATACCCTTTACAGCATGACATGGTCATCTTATTTCTGCTTTGCTATGATTATATTAAACCTCCAGCATCCAAATTTACAATAACTTTTGGCTTCCCAAAACTGTTATCCTTGCATTCTGAAAAGAGCCTAAAAAAATAGACAGACATTTTTCAGTAAACGCTTGGAAAGATCTAATGAATTATATATCATGATCAGATGCAGTTTCTTTATGTCCGAGTTCCATCAATAATTCAGAATTACATCTTGTTTCCTGATTTTATTGATGTCTCAAATAGCCGTCTGTCTTTTGTAAGACGAGGGGTGCTACCACTCCCTCGTACATTATAAATGATTATTTAAAGGAAGGTGGGGGAGAGAAAAAACTGAGGACAATTCTGGTAGTTTTTTCATCTTTATATTGTATTTACAGTATATATATTTTGCTGATATATGCTTAATCAAAATGTGCAATCATAATTACTATTATTACTTAAGGACATTGAACACAGAAGATGAAATTAGAGGTTTTCTAACTGCAGTAATTCAGAGAGGAAACATAAAAGGCAGTTGTGAAAAATGTTTTAAAAAATCAAGGTACAAGTAATCCAATAATATGATCACACTCTTTAAAATAGCTAGCTTCAGTTTCTGCAAAATCTGCAGTTATCTGTATGTATTAGTCTACTTCTAGTCACCAGCTACCATATTTATAAAGGTAAATATTCCAGTTCATGAGCCATTTATAGAAGTCTTATTTTGTTGTGGCAAATAACATATAGTATGTGATGTACGGTTGTCAAGAAATGACAAAAACATTCTACAAAAAATGCTTAAGGCATTTTTTATACAGTACATGCTTGCCAGGTAAACATCCAACAACATAACATTAACCAAAACAACTCTACGTGTCTGTATCATTATTGTAAGGAGTAATTGAAAATCCATCAAAGCTTCTCGAATGACTGGGCAGTTCACTCAAAATAGAACCCATAATTACACTTCCTGATTTAAAAGACAGGTGCTTGTGTTTTATTTTTAAAAATAATGAAGATGTAAGGACCTACATGGAAAAAGAATCCAAGAAAATAAGCGGAAAGAGTATTTAAGTAAATCAAAAGAAGAAACATTCACCTAAGAAGTCTAGAAAATCCAGTTTGCAGCTGGCTAAATCTCAATGCATATCAAACAGCAATCATTGCTTTTGGATGGCTATTTTTATGAGCTAAAGAGGATAAATGAATATTAATGTCCACAGTCTTATTCCAATGGCACAGAAAAAAGCATACAGGTATGATAAAGAAACAGTGTGTTAGACTACATAATAAATATTTTGCAACATTGTTTGGGAATATTGTTCTATTCAAATAACTCATCTGATTCAACTAATTAATCACTAAATGGAGATACAGTATAGCACCAGTAATTTTACAATGGGGTTCTTTCGTAAAGCATTTTAACTAGTTTCAACAGGAAAGACATTTTACTGTCCTGTGTAACATTCTTACTTCTTTTGTACAGAAAACATGTTTCGTTCATAAGCTTTAAAATACAAAATATTCAAGAATGAAAAATAATGCAATGCAGCGTAACTACCATGTAGCAGTAAGAATATTGTATGCAAGGAATCAGAGATAAAGGAAATAAGGAATGACACTGAGTAGAGTGTAGGATCAGTGGTGGTTTAATGCTGGCTTTAGGGATTATTTGCTCCCCAGTAGAAATTGCCTTTGAAGACATATTTACTAACAAAGTGGAAAAGCAGAGAATGGACTGTGTTGCTTTCTAGGATACTGGGAGTTTCTTACTACTTTCAGTGGGAGGGTTAAAGGTTAAAATGCCATACACACTAAAGGAACAAGTACAAGACCCTAAGAAGGGTCCATGTTTGTCAAAATATTGTGTTTGTTTCTTTTCAGTGTGGAATTAACTTCTAGTTGTTTCTTTACAGCCTGCATGTTAACACAACTCCCTGCTCTGTCCTCTTTTTGTTTTCACAGAACGTTTCACTATGTAAATCCATGGAAATAATTAAAAAACATTTTATGCACTTCCATGTTTGCTATATCATCATTTTTATATGTATGGACATTTAATACATGAAACATAAATAACTTATTATTTTGTTTACTTGTGGATGTTGGATTTTGAGTAATGTTTTGGTCTCATTTTTACTTGATAGATCATTCATCCCTGATCCAGACTCTACATACTGTAGAGTGACTTTGACTGTGGCATAAGCACTAAATTAATTCAGAAGTAAATTAATTAATGTTGCAGGTGAGCAGGTGACTTATTCTGCTGAATATAACAAAGCACAGAAAAGAACCAATATGCTGTGCCTACCCAGATAACAGTGTATTGCCCTGGTATGTTGGAACATGGACTAAGTCAAAGCAATGTTGTTCACTGTCTGGTGTGTTCAAGGCAATCACTTTACAACCCTGCAAGAAGTTATAGTCAAACAGAATATATCAATGACATGACACAATCTGGAAGACCACAAGTCTCACCGAGATCAACACATCATCATGCTGTTTCGTACTGTTTGTTTTTACACTGCCAGTTCCACTACTTCAGAAATGACAGGCCCCAAAATCCCCCACATCAGCAATTCACCTAAGAGGAGACAGCTAAACAGTCATCGTTCACAGGACAAACAGCCACACGGGTGCCCTGTGCTCGCCACTGTTCACCAACGCAAGATAATCATACCAGAGTATACCAGAGTACTCACCAGTAGTGGAGACAAGTTCCCTTTAGTGATGAATCAATGTTTAGTGGAAACAAACCTGATAGATACCAGTGAGTCCAACAGTCCATTCAAAAAGAAGGACAAAGTGTGTTGGTCTGGACAGGTATTTCACGACACTACATACTGTAGATCCAGATGTTATGGGTTTCTCCTGATGTATAAACATTCCTGCAGGACAATACAAGTCCTAGCTTCTGTGTATGAGAGCATGTGGGCTGTGCCCCATATGGTGATGCACAACAGTGTGAAATACTGTACTTCCGTTGCATCTATTATTATTATTATTATTATTATTATTATTATTATTATTAAGCCACTATGTATAATATATTTTTAGAATTAAAATCTAAAATAAAATAAAAAATTATTATTTATAGGCAATAAGTAATAATCCTGCATACTGTATGTAATTAAAAAAGCTACACTGTCTTAGTATATCTCATTCAGAGTTGTGGGAGGAATATGGAAGCAACATCCTGTTTCAGCAATGTAATCATTGCTTTTTATGATATTGTTTGTTGCTAGTAAACTAAACGCATATATGTGCATATACACATCGACTGCTACATCTGTTCTCTTTCTTTTTCTTTTTCTTTTTCCCGTTTACAACCACTTTTGTGCAATATATGCCAGGGACCTGTGCAATACATTTATATTTATATCTATAGTTACATCTATATTTATATTCATATGTGTGATATGATTTTCTGTGTACTGTTCTGTTCTAGTTTGTTCTTGTGTGTCCGGACTGTGAGTAACTCTTGTATTGTATTGTATGTATTGTACTATTATTATATAATTCGTTACACTGTGGCTGTGTTGTGTGTGTTAAGCTGCTGTTGCACTGCAATTTCCCTCACGGGATCAATAAAGTATCTATCTATCTAGTATGTATACAGTATGATTAGTGCAGGAAACAGTGCACTAATAAAGATTTAATACTACCGATCTTTCTGAAAACCACACGCAACTGTAGTACTTTAAGGATTCACTGTGCCACCTGGGAGTTTAACAAAGTAGTGCAGTCCCGCATCAGAAAGTTTCAGAAAGCTTACCAAACTAAAGGGCATTTATGTCAAGTTTACTTTGCACTATTACAGATCTAATGGTTTGCTTTTATTATCAATAAGCAATATTAAAAAAGAATAACATGGCGATTAGATATATCATGTTCCACACCTCACAAAATTTCAAACAAGCAGTAGAAAAAACCTTAGCCAGTGTATATTACAGAAGGCAAACAACTAAATAAAAAGCTGTTGATTACTATCCTTAATTTTCTACATACAATCAAAACTAATAAAAATCACCTTCATTTTTTGTGAAAGTACTGTACTTGTAATTGACAAAGACCAGCCATACAATCCAAGAAGAATACTTATTTTCTATTGATTACATTGATGATAGAGCATAATTTCTTTGTGAAGTCATGTTTCCCTAATTAGATGTATCTTCGAGAAAAGGAAGACTATAGCAAATGGAAATACAGAGGACGCAGCTTCGTGTGTGGAACATGTATGTGGTTGAGACATTATTAAAACTATGATGTAAAAGTTAGGGTAGTCCTGCTGTAAATAACAATTGGGAAATTTTAATCCAGCATTTACTCTAATCAAATGTTGCTATTTAAATAGCACTTGCTTCACATCTTTCAATCTTACACAATACATCCATATTCAAAACCACCCTGTACTTGTGGTATCTATATACTGTATATTATTTATTGTTAGACATTAGATAATTACAAACATGTTTCTTCTTGCTATTTGTTTTTACTCTAAGGTCATGTTTATGTTCTAAACCATCAATTAACGTTATAAAATTGAATTATCTCCTCCCTACTCAATATAACACAAGCATATGTAAAAAAAAACATTCTTACTACTTTACAGCAAAAGTACACAAGATAGTATTTTTGAAATAATAAGAAAATCGAACTTTAATAGAGACACGCCAACAAATAAAACCAAACAGAAATGAATAGAAGTATGAATAGAAGCCTTGAAAGTTTAAACTTTTAAACATGACACACAACATTCTTTTTATTAAAGCACCAAAGGCTAAGTGTTAACTGGTCCTGTGAAATCTGACAGTTGGAAAGATAAGATTTCACAAAGGATGCACTGTATGGGTGGCAAGTCACAGAGGAAATACTGAATGTGTTTTTTCTAAGATTAAAACCCATTTTGATGAACACGTCTTTTTTAAGTATTTGTTCTTACGTCTTTCCACATTATTTATAAGAAAGATCTGGGGTAAACACAAAAGTGCAGTGGTTAGCATTGTTGCCTCACTGCACTGGGGCTCTGGGTTCAACTGCGGATGTGGTACTACCTGCGTTAGTATGTTCTCCCCGAGTTCACCTGAGTTAGTATGTTTTCATGGGTTTCCTCAGGGTGCTCCAGTTTCCTCCCACAGTCCAAAAACATACTGGTAGGTTAATTGGCTTCTGGGAAAAATTGGCAGTAGTGTGAGTGTGCATGTTCGTTTCTTCGTGTGGCGTGTACCCCGCCCTGGGCCTGTTGCTTGCAGAGATAGGCTATAGCTCCCCCACAACTAGAACTGGATGAAGCAGTTAGAAAATGGATGGACATGAAATTACAGAAAGCAGAGGTACCTAGAGGTCTGGGGTCATCAGGTGTCACAGCCAAACTCAATGCAGGTAATTATCTCCAGGCTGATCTGGATTTAAATCTGGTGTTACATTCAGCAACAAACTTTGAAAATAAACTCACAACCCTCACCCCCTTACACAGACCTTGACTTCTCGGGTGTTTTATCTGATTACAATCAGTGATTCAGCTACTGGACAGCTGAAAGTGCAGAGTGGTGTTTATAATGGCAGACACTGTGAACAAAGCAAAAGTAGGAAAGAACAGGTACTATATTCAGCCAGGCAAAAAAACCCACTAGTATGTAAGACTTAATAAATAACTGAAAAGGCAAAATACGTGCTTTCTACAGTACAGTATGTTACTTCATTAGCAGGGCTTTACAATACTGTTGTCATGCCCTTGTTTTTGTCCTTATACTGTATGAATATATTTTGCAAATGTGACCCATTCCAAAGCCTTACTCTCAGTGACTACTAACATTGCCAGTCACCACTGGAAAAAAAACAAAAATCTTTGCCATATTGGAAAATGAACCACATACAATCACATATCCACTCTTATTCATTTTGTACAAAAACAGTCAGAATTATTTAATTGAAAGAAGTAACATTAGATTCTGTTGTCACAGGTACATTCAAGACATTTTGTACTAAAAAGCGTGTTGTGTGGGGGTATAAAAAAAAAGGGGTCACTTCTAATAGTAGCATACTGTATAACATATCAGTATTCATGCAACTAATAAGCAGGGCTTTGTGTATGTTCACACAGGTCATGAGATACTGAGCACTCAAAGCTGAAATCCAATGACCACCACCTTTATTACGAATCTCCAAATGTCTGAAAGTAATGACTACCCCCTTCATCTTGGCCACTTCAAAGAAAAATAGCCTCAAGCTTTTAAGATAGGTACCGAGTATAATAAATCATAATGGAGGCCAAATCAGCTTTTGCATTCACTGTAAAAAAAAAAATATATCACTGGAGATATCCTGTCTTAATGTTTCAAAGTAATTAAAACAAAAAAAGGCAGTTCCTGTATCTTCTTTCATCATAGCCCAAAATAAATTATGACTCACCATTGAATACCACACAGACTTGAGTAACCAGGTTTACAATTTATAATAAATTCCATTGTCCATTCAAATTTCTAATAAGGATATCTAATTTTGATAGCTAAATAGTACAAATGTTTAATCCAGCTTTGAGAACAATGGTCTTGGCCTTAATTTGATATAGAGAAATCTGCTGAGTCAAGATTTATAATTTAATAATTTAAAGAACCAGGTAGATGAAGACAACACACACATTGTCTACGTCAAACAATTAAACTGACATCTCTTTTGGGGCTTGCATTGATAGATTATATTTACTCCGAAAGATTTCTTTCAAAATACTTCAAAATTATTTACACTTCATGATTAAATGACCAATAGCTGGTGCATAATCTCCCATGTAAAAAAACAGCTTTGAACAGTCAGCCAAAAGGACAACTGGTACATGGGAAATACTATCAATCTCAATTTAATGGGCCTTCCCTAAACAAAAAAAAACTATACTGCACTTAAAGTCTCACACACCTCCAACAGTATATTGTAACACTGTTTTACAGGCTAATGCTTTCTATGTGGCAATGGGATTTGGGGTTTTACATTAAGGGAACAGAAGCCAGATCTCTGTGGTCAAAATCCCAGGGTTTTTCTCGAAAAGAGTAGGGGTTTTACCCCAGTGTCCTGGCCAAATTTCATATTGGCCCTTACCAATCATGGCCTCCTACTAATCCTAATAATGATAAAAATGAATTGACTTAATCACTCTGTTCTCCTCCCCACTGATAGCTGGTGTGTGGTGAGCACACTGGGGCACCATGGCTGCCGTTGCATCATCCAGGTGGATGCTGCACATTGGTGGTGGTGGAGGGGAGTCCCCATTACCTGTGAAGCGCTTTGAGTGGAGTGTCCAGAAAAGTGCTACTGTACAGTATATACAGTAAGGAATTATTAATGAATTATTAATAAGATAGATCTGATCCAGACAAAATATACCAAACTAGCTTATTTAATATTTTTTTCTGCATTTCTAGCCATCTTTATTTTTGTATTTTCAGAGTTTTTCTGACATTTCATGGAGTTTTGATAAACTTGACATCCTAGAGTTTCCATTTTGTTCATTTAACCTTGATTCTGAGTGTCTAGTAAAAATGATGGGGTTATAGAGCTGAGAATGTTAATACTTTAAGTTTTAAGACTAAAACAATATTGTTTTGTTATGTAATTAAAATAATAACCAAGAATTTAAAATATGAAGCATGTGACCTTAATTTGTAAAATTATCTATTATATTTGGTAATATTTTAGACCAAAGTATGGAATGACTGTAAAGAAACAAATAATGGTAAATTATATTAACTTTCTTGAATAAAAAATATTCAAGTATTCAATATTCATTCTAATAATAATTGATACAATAGTGAAACAGGGTGAAGACAAGAGGTCCTTTCCTGGGGACATGTCACAGCAGTGAAGATCAAAGGTCCAAGGCGACAGTTATACTTCTTCCAGCCATGATTATATGCACCTGTCTGCTTCCTTGCCAGAGATTCAAAGTCTCCAGTGTCAGAAGACAAAAAAATGTCCTTAAAATGGGTTCACACCTTCATCAAATCCTAAAAGATTGACTAATTTATGTCTAAAACTCTCTATCGACTTAAAAGATTTGTGCCTTCTATGTTTCTCTAGAATTTGTCTTTCAATTTTCCTCCAGTGTATCTACAGTATGCCCTCATTTTACCTCTCACTACCTACTCTTATGTTCTCTTACTAATTTAATAATTATTTCCTTCATTCTCTCACAATCATCAAAATGTCTTTTTCATAGGCTGTCAACAGAATTGATTATTAATATTCGATATTCATGGGTATCGGTTATTGCCTCTGCTCCTGCAAGCCACATCAGCAACCAATACCAGACATGCTGATAGAACCATCACATACAGTACACACACAAAAAAACATTCATCTCATTTAGTAAAATCAGGACATGAAACAAATGCTATGAAAAACATACAAACTGCATATCTTTGGTGAGTTTGGGGATTCTATTGTACTTCATATTTTTACCATGTGAAATATATTAAAATAACATTTTTTTTTACTAGAAAAAGATGTTTACCTAGATATATTCGTACAGCTGTATGGGATTCTATGAAACTGATAACGTGAATTGCTTTTGATTTTTCTCACTCCATTGACACACCATTGCTACTAACATAATTTTGTAACCTTGTGAAATAAAAAAAAATAATCTAACAATATTTATTGCACTAACATATTTTTGACATTACTGTGAATGCATGTTTAAACAATATGATGACTTCTTTATACACTGCAAAGTGTTGTGTGTATTACACTTATTAATTTCGAATACATGTTACGTAAACAAACCCGAGCAACTCTGAACTGCTCTAACATCATGATAACCGAACTGATTTATTGAAGCTGATTTATTACTGTATATCAGGTTAATTATGCCTTCTGGTTGTTCTTGCTATTTTTTAGGATCATTTTAAAAATACAGTGGCTCCCTAGCTCATTCCTTGCAAAAGTGGGGGAGGTTTGGTCAGTCTTCTCCTCAGCTACATGTAGTTATGGCAAACAAAAAATGTAATACATTACGTTCTCCATGTGTCTGTGTTTTTAGGATCTTACCAAACTACTAAAATTGCATTTTTCTAGGGGATCACAGAGCACATGGGATACAGCAGATCAGGTGGAGAGGTGAGAAATGTCTTTACCTGAACTGAAATAAAGAGAAGCTAGACTAAATAAGCTCAAAGCAGAACAACAGCGACAACACCTACAGTATATTCTTATACACATAAATGAATAGTTAGCACCTGTCGCAAGATAATGTGCAAATGGGAATTCATCTGAAATGATCCGAAATGATTTTGACATGAACAGTTAAGACATACAAGTGAAGTCACACCTCTGTTATCATTTAAACATATTCCTTTATAAAACAGTTCTTCAGTGGTTTTCACAACATCATCACACTCACTTCAAAATATATCTTTTATGGTCAAACTGTTCCCAGTTTCATTTCTAATTAAATGTGTGATGTCCCGCAAATCCTAATCTGAAGCTTCAAAGGGAACAACAACTGGGCAAAAGAAATGCCCATTGCAAAGGGTACAGGAGGTGAGACAGTCAGTAGTTTTGATGATAATAAACTTTATTTTATATAGCTCCTTTAAAGGTGGCTTCTCAAAGCACTTTACAGATAACATAAGATAAAACACTTCAGGGCAAAATCTTTTAATGCTTTTAATTGCAGAAATAACCATTTAATACTTTTAATGTGTCTGATTTTCTTACAACTAGCAGTAAGTGCTGTTACTGGTAGTTTTTTATCTTGTTTCGCTAACTCAGAAGGACTTCAATATGAATTAAAAATACACTTCCAACAACTCAAAAAAGAAAAGCAGAGGCCAGTTTATCTCTTACTATTAGATTAATAAAATACAAACAGAAGTACATATAAAGATTGTTTTAAATACCTTTAATTAAATATACTACTGTATATTTAATGCGTTAAAATGTTATCTGTTGATAACAGTATCTATTTTTTTCTTTTATTGATTTATTATTAAAACAAGTGGTGACTGGAAATAACCTCACAGTCTTGCATGGTCTCCTCTAAAGAGCATTTGAAAGAAATGCTTGTCCCAGCTGTCCTCTCAGGCAATAAAAAGATTCTTTCCATACTTTTCACAGTCTTGGAAATAAAAACATTACAGTTCTTCTGTAAATACAGTTGCAGATACAATCATCTTGCTGCTTAAGAAATAACTCTCCACAACATTTCAGATTGGTTTTCAAATTGCTCTCTTTGTTGCCATTGTGATTTAGCAGGCTGACGTAACTTAATAAATGTGCTGATATTTCACAGCTGACCACCATTTTGAGTGACACTGCTGCTTGGATGATGCAGAATAGAAGAGGGAAAATTGATAGCCGGCCCTGACTGGCGCACAATGGTCTGAGCTATGTGGACAGTGCCAGTTTGGAGCCAGCCCCAAGCTCCTCTGCCTTTGGGTGAGATATGGGCTTTTGAACATTTTGGAATAACCTCAAAACTTCTTTTGCATGGCCATTCTACATTCCTTCAAAATGGTAAAAGCATGATGTGGAACATCATACATACATGACATTTGACAGAAGTGCCACGTTTCTGATTTAAATAAAGTGTCTTGATTTAGGCCGATACAACATTGTTTCTAAGGGACAAGAGAAGAAAAGAAACACAATGTTTTGGCTGTGGATCCTTCTTCAGTTGTGACTTCTTCATTGTTTTTATTCATGAAATTTTTGCAACATTTTAGTTGATTATGTTTTACAAGGCAATCAAGTAAAATACTACCTTGAAGGCCACAATATTATCATATATAAAACAGTATTAAAATACATTTGTGCTAGTGTTGTACACATAGGCAGACAGTAGCTATTTAGAGATGTTTCATCACAATTCGCTTATGATACTCACCTGGGCTTAAGCCACAAGTTACACTACGACAACATCATTGCTTATGCCTACCTAATGTACACATACAGTATGACACATTCATTTCATGTCAGGGCATACTTTTATGTTCAGATTTCTTAGAGAATTTTGAAAAGCACACTAAGAGGAATAAAAAAAGTATAAATATATCTCTGCAAGCTCAGCCTTTTTCATACCACTAACAGCAACAGTATTTTTTGCTGTGATAAAAATATGTAATCAAGAGTCTTGCCTTAATGCTCAGCTCGCACAATTCTTTGAAGCAAGATACTATATTTATATAATTAATAGTTAGGACGAGGTGATCGTTTAATAATCACTTAGGGGTAAATGATATACTTTATTGTCCATATATATATTCATCCAGGTATCAACAGAAAGCAAATTATTTCTGGTTAAGGACATGGAGTCCATGCCATAAACATGAGGCAATTAACCTTAATTACTTTCTTTAATCAGTTGCTGTCAATAAACCTTGACCATATACCTGTGGATAATAGGAGGAAACTCAGGGGAAACCTATGTGAACACAGGGAGGACATGTAAACTCCACACAGAAGGAGCCAACTGTCTTGAATCCAGGATTCAAGAGATTTCAAGAGCTGTAAGGCAGCAGCGATGTCAACAGTGATATGTGCTGTATATACAGTACACACACGCTAAGCCTCACCTGATGACTATTCTTTAAATAACTGTAATTGCATGTTTATATGGAAAAAAGAAAAAATATTTTGTTTGAAATTTGCTTTATATAATCATACCCCTCAAGTATTTGGGGAGAAAATAAAGATCTTCCCCTGAAATATTGCAACATAAAGCTTTATCAGAAGGTTTTAAAGTGCATTTACATTCCGTAAATCTACTCAATAAATTATAATCAGGGATACTACTCCGTTAATTAAATTTATTTCTGGATTGCACTTTCAAGATAAATGCTACTTTATTTGATTTCTTGAAGAAATATTCTGATTTTACGCCTTTCATATATATTGATGAAAAGGGTCTTTTTAATGCCTTTTAAAATTCAGGTGTCATTCTTATCATCTTTCACGTTTGTGTCCTTTCTATGACACACTAATTCAAGCTCAACAGGCAATTACAACAGTTTAAAGACACCAGGAAAGACATTACTGCACTGGATGGAATTTGATGGATAATGGAATACCACAAATGGGCACATAACAAGCACTACGTTGGTGTAAAAATCCCAGTCTTAGGTGGTCAAGTCCTAATATCCTCAAAGTGTCCTTGACATTTTAAATTTAAACAAACAAAAGCTATTAATAAAAGCTTAGTCATTTGCAAAAAGGAATTCTGTCAATTCATGCTTCTAAGAAACTTATTATGCTTTGATTGGAAATGTTGCAATCATTATGAGAAAAAGGGAAAAAATCTGTGCTGGTAGTCATTGGTGCTGTTATTTTTTTTGTACTACCAGTGTTGCAAGCCTAAAAGCACTGGCTCTCCAAAACTATTTATACACACAAGAAACTACCATAACAACACATTGCAAAAATAAAGAAAAGTGAATTGGCAACATGTGCCACTGAAAAAATGCAGTTTACAAAACAGTACTTGAAATTTTCAGAATAACTGAAGAAATATACGATCAATGGCATAAAACCAAATCCTTATGTGAAAAGGCACTCAAATTGTGATTTATTAAGGGTACGGTATCATCACTGATCTTAAATGCCCATCAAGTAACCATTAAAATAACTGAATTCACCCAACAATTCACCGTCCTAGATAGATACAGTACAGATATTCGGAATACAGCTTAACAAAGAAAAACATTTTATCATATACCAGAATATTTTTATTCCTATTTACTATCATAAATTTATTTAAAAAGTAAAATACCCTTAAAAATATATTGCCTTACAGCTCAGAGAAGGGTACAGTGCACAGTGCTCCAATAGATTCTCATATTTCATCCCTGTACTAGTAAAGAGAGGCTGCATGATGTTAATACCTCAACTAACATGGCAATCCAGGCAAGGGCTGCTTTTAAAAGCAGGGATGGATTATTGTAACAAATGGGGTGTTGATTACCAATATAGGTCCTTTGAAAAGAAACATGACCAGCAACCTTTACCTTCAGCTCTGAGGAAATGCAAGGTTATTGTACTTTATATGTGGCATTTTAAAAGTGATCTCTAAGATATTACTAATCAAGTACTATTAAACCATTTTCATTGGTCAAGCTTGGATTTTTTAAATCTGCTCTGGAAGTTGCTTTAGGCATTTTTTTAAATGTCTTATGAGCCATTTACTAAATAAAAACAAATAAAACAAGCTCCTATAGAAGATATTGTTCTAAATAATAAACCAGAATATATAAATTATAATTATATACTAATATGTCATAATATATAAATGATTTAAGTCTCAGGCAGTTCAGAGTAAAATGAACAAAATGGTCAAAATACAATCTTCTGATGTGATCTATTCATCTGATACTTATAATATTGAAAATTTCAAGTTTCAAGTAAATCATCTACAGCAGCGCAGTGTACATAAGCAAAACTAAAATAATCTTTCAATTTGTCAATAATATGTAGCTGTTATTCATAATAGAACACAAATAACAAATACTGTATAGGGATACAAAAACAGATAAAATGTACAGATAAAATATGCAACCCTGCTTTAAGGTTTCTGAAAATCTACACATTTATAAAACCATACAGTATAAACAAGAAAACTTTCAAAATATTTTATTAAAGTCGAAAATTCACTCCTTTAGTTTTGATTTTTCAATATCGCATTTGAGTGCCTTTAGGGTAGAGTCTGCATATTCTCCCCATGTTTATGTGGGTTACTCCAGTGCCGCTCTTTGACAGCCACATTCAAAAGACATAGTCACCTAAAAGTTTTCCCATTTTAAGCACTGTATATAGTCATGCTGTACAAAACACTGGTTATAAAAAAGGCTGGTAATATATTTAACAAATAAAGCATTTTATGAATACTTGTTTCAACTTATTATTTGGTATTCAAAGTCTCTGGCTGAGAACCTAACTGAATTTTATGTTCTTGTATTCTTTTTCTGAAGCAAAATCCAATAAATTTGAATGCTCTCATGTTCTGAAATCCATTACTCAACTAATACCTCTGGCTGGTACTGTCATGGTGTAAAAACATATTTCCTTATTTAAAGTTGTGGGCTATAGATTAGACTAATGTTAGTAGTTTGCTGGCTATGTTTGTAGGAAAACTAAAACAGCTAACCACAAATGAGAAGCCACCAATTCCCTTGTGTTGCAATGACAACCACATATGGAATGAAATGGGACTCAGCTTTCTCCTCTGAACTAAGTTAACAGTTGGATAAAGTAATAAAACACTCCAAAAAACCACAAATCATCCACCCAATAATGACAATGACTAAGAACAGAACTACAAATACCCAACCACAGTGTGATGATAATCCCACTGCCCACATGGATTATGCTTCATTTAAAAGGAAAAAGCATCCACCTCACTCTGGGGAAAAGCTTCGGAAAGCATTTGAAAATTAAAGAACATGCGCAGTGCTACGGAAGATAGATAGTATATCGAATAAATCTGCACTGTCTGTTCTATTATGTAAACTGAATAATGATAAGTCAGATGACAAATGATAATTTGACAGTATCACATTCAATATGTTTGAATGACTGATTGTTTATAATGCATTGCATGTGGACTGCAGATATCTGTATGAATAATGAAGCTGACCCTCTTCCACTTGCTCATATCTACTTTACTGGATTTCATAAGCCACTACAATATGCAGAATAATTTGCAGCCAGGTAGGTATCTAAGAGTTAGACCTCAGACTGCCATTTATGAGCTACTTCACAGCTCTTTGGTATGATTCCAATTTGGGGCACATTCTATGTAGAGTTTGCATGTTCTTCATGTCAAAAAGCATGTTTTTGCTTGGGTTTTCTTTGAGAGCTCAGTTTTCTTCCCATTTGTCTAGAATAATTGTTGTCTCTAATTGATCCCTGTGTGTGTTGCATCATTCAAATATGTTTTCATCAGTGTCATCAGAACTGGTGAGATGTTAAGAATCATAATGTGGCATCTAGTCTCAACATGTCTTGCAGTATTTTCGTGAAATGTTGTCTGATCTGTGATGGACAAGAGTCCCTCCTAGGGTGTATCCAGCCTTGTGCCCATTGCTTAATGGGCTCCCCCACATCCCCGAATTCGAAGAAAGGGTTAGAAAACGGATGGATGGATTTTGGGTTATAGGGTAACCTGTGTGTCTCTTTTGACTTGACAGCAGGATTCCCTGAACTGAAACCACACAGATATCAGGATTTCACCAGCACTTCAAAGACCATATTACAGGCATATTATGCAGTTATCAAAAATAAAACTCAGACATTGTGACGGCAGGAAGTTAGGTGCTGCTTGTCTGTTTTGTGTCTGTGAGAATCAGAGTTATACTTCAGCAAGGGATAAAACAAGGTGAGAATGACTTAAAGACAAGTTGCACACGACAGGGATATGTATAAAACAAAAAAAGCTGTTTACTTTGTCTGGTTGCCAAAGCTTTATTTACAGTTCCAAAATGTTTACTGATATGGTACCTTCCTAATTATAAAAGTGGCAGCATCATCAAAACTATCCCTTTTTTTCTTACTTGCAAAAACTTTACCTGACTTGTAAGCAATATGATGACAGTAAATGACTTGAATTTTTTCACATAATGGCTTTCACAGCATTAGAAATATCACATAATAATTTGCTGAGTTATTATTCATATTTGTATTTGTCACGACCACAAGGCAGTCAAGACCAAATCGTAAGCGAGCTAATCAGCCCCAGCAGCGGGTGATTATTAACAAACGCCGCCGCACGAGTTAAACCACCTGCGCACACTCACTGTGCGGTGCGCACTGCTATTTATACCATCTTCACCTGCTTCCCGCTGCTCGGTATTGAGTCTACTCCTTGAGAGCTCTACCTGGCGTTTTTCCCCGTACCTCGTTTATTCTGGATTTTGGATTCCCCTTCTGCCTTTTCGACTTTGCACCTCGCCTCTCGACTCGGACTGTTTGCTACCGGAGATCTTCCTGGATTACGATTTGCCTTTCGCCTTTTGACTACGACCTTGCCTCTCGTTTTGGTTTGTTCGCCTGCCTCATCTATAACCCGTGCCTGCATCTGCACAGGATCCTTGTACCTTCCCACCAGGGATTCCTAACAGAATACCTAGCCAAAAGATGGATCCCGCGGACGCACAAGCTTTTTGCTCACTTTTCAATCGCCATTCCCAAACTCCCACCCAGCTTCAATCTTCGCTCCACATTCTCTCCAATCACGTCGCTAGCCTTCCGCCCTCCCCTGTCCCTTCGCCTCCAGCACAGACCACTGCTCCTATCCCTGTGACCCCGCCCACCTCTCCCGTAGCCTCAGCGTTTGTTCTCCCGGAAAGATATGACGGCAACACCGCGGGCTGTAGGGGTTTTATTGCGCAATGCTCCTTGGCTTTCCAGTTGCATCCTGATCATTTTTTTTCTCCCCGGGAGCAGATCGGTTTCGCCCTTTCCTTGCTCACTGGCAAGGCTCTGGACTGGGCAGCTGTGTTGCTTGCTAGGGGAGATTTTCAGTTTGCTGATTTCCAGCTTTTTGCTGACCAGCTCCAGGCACGTTTTTCTCCAGTCAACCCGGACCTGACTCATCTCCGGCTCGCCTCGCTTCGTCAGGGTGATGGATCTCTGAATGATTATGTGGCTGACTTCCAAGCCCTCGCCACGGAGTCTGACTGGAACCCTGAAGCCCTGATTTGCCTTTTTTATAAGGGTCTCTCTGAAGATCTAAAGGAGCACCTGGTGCTCTCGCCACTTCACAACCGCTCTCTCGAATCGGCAATCGCTCAGGTGGTTGAACTGGACACCTGCATTCGGCTGCGGAGAGCAGAGAGTCATGATGGAAGCAGTCCTGGCCGTCCTGAAGGTACTACCCCCACGGTGCCCACTCGGCATCATGCACCCCTTTCCTCGGAGGAAAAGGAAAGGCGCCGTCGGGAGGGACTGTGTCTCTATTGCTCTGCGCCTGATCACCTTCTCTCTGCTTGTCCCTTGAGACCCCCTTATCCCTCTCGAACCCTTCCACAGCCTACTGTTAGAGTCAGTAGTACTGTTTTTTCTCAAACCTCGTCAGGCCCTTTATTCCCAGCTGAAATTTCTTGGACTGACGCACAACTTCCCCTTTTGGTTTTTGTTGACTCGGGGGCAGCGGGGAACTTTATAGACGTCACTTTTGCTAAGAAGTGGGATATTCCCCTGGCTCTGGTCTCACCCCCGATCTGTATTCAAGCTCTGGATGGATCCCCGATTGCACCTGGACGGATTACATGGCAGACCGTCCCTCTCTCTCTAACAGTTGGTGCTATTCATGTTGAGGAAATTTCACTCCTTCTCCTGGACTCGCCTGCCTACCCGGTAATACTGGGTCTTCCCTGGCTCAAGAAGCACGATCCCCACATCTCCTGGGACAAGAACGAGCTCATTGCCTGGAGCCACTCCTGTCATGTCAACTGTTGTCGTCAGCCGGTTAAGGTTGCTGCTGCAGTAACCTCTATGGAGGAGCACTCTACCATCCCGCCCCAATACAGGCATCTGAAACAAGCCTTTGATAAGCGGAAGGCTCTTTCACTTCCACCTCACCGTACCTGTGACTGTGCTATAGAGTTGCTCCCTGGAACCCTTCCACCCAAAGGACGGATCTACCCTCTCACTCAGGCAAAGAATCAGGCTTTGCAAGATTATATTAAGGAGGCTCTGGAGTCAGGATTCATTCGTCCCTCCTCTTCTCCAGCCTGTGCGGGTTTTTTTCTTTATTGGGAAGAAGGATGGCTCCTTGCGGCCGTGTATTGATTACAGAGGACTGAACTCCATTACGGTTAAACATCGTTACCCCCTGCCTTTAATTCCAGCCGCTTTGGAGTCCGTACGGGGAGCCTCCATCTTCTCGAAATTAGATCTACGGGGGGCTTACAATCTAATCAGGATACGTGAAGGGGATGAGTGGAAGACGGCCTTTATGACCACCCATGGACATTATGAATATCAGGTGATGCCTTTTGGTCTTGTTAATGCCCCGGCTGTCTTCCAGTCATTCATGAATGACATCTTTAGGGACATTATTGGGAATTTTGTTTTGGTTTATCTGGATGATATCCTCATCTTTTCTGCCAACCCTAGGGATCATGTCCACCACGTCCAGGAGGTCCTGACTAGACTCATTAACAACAAACTCTACGCCAAGCTTGAGAAGTGCGTTTTCCACACCTCTAAAATTTACTTCCTGGGTTACATCATTTCCTCATTTGGTGTACAGATGGACTCTGCTAAGGTGGCGGCCATCAATGACTGGCCAGCCCCTCGTAACTTAAAGCAAATTCAACGTTTTCTAGGTTTTGCCAACTTCTATAGACGTTTCATCCGGAACTTTAGCTCCGTCGTGGCGCCTATCACCGCACTAACCCGCAATCGACCAGGCTTGGGTAAATGGAACCCGGAGGCTAACCAGGCTTTTTTACGCTTAAAACAACTCTTCAGTTCGGCACCACTTCTACGACACCCGGATCTCTCTCAGCCATTCATTGTGGAGGTTGACGCCTCAGCCTTTGGGGTTGGGGCAGTCCTCCCCCAGCGCCACGGGGATAAGCACATTCCACATCCCTGTGCCTTCTTTTCGAGGAAACTCTCCCCTGCCGAGGTTAATTATGATGTCGGTAATCGTGAACTCTTAGCTATCAAGCTGGCCCTGGAGGAATGGAGACACTGGTTGGAGGGGGCTCATCACCCCTTTGTCATTATCACGGACCATAAGAACCTGGCCTACATTCAGTCGGCCAAACGCCTCAATTCCCGTCAGGCCCGTTGGTCTCTCTTCTTTTCTCGATTTAATTTTGTGATCACCTATACGCCTGGCTCGAAGAATGGGAGGGCTGATGCTCTCTCTCGGCTCCATGATCCCCTGGATCTGGACTACACACCGGAACCAATCATTTCATCTAACAGAATCCTCGGGGCGATCCACTGCTCTATTGAAGATCAGATCAGACGTGCCCTCAAGGGAGCTTTAGTTCCTTTGTGCTGCCCCCCGGATAAGCTTTTTGTACCGGACAACTTGCGTTCTGCTGTCCTGCAATGGGGGCATGACTCTCGGTTTGCAGGCCATCCCGGGTGCAGACGCACTCTGGACCTACTCACCAGAGATTTCTGGTGGCCTTCCATGCGATCAGATGCTGCAGAGTACGTCCGAGCTTGCCCGGTCTGTGCCAGGATCAAGACTCCGCGTGCCAAGAAGACTGGTCTCCTTCACCCTCTTCCGATCCCACACCGACCTTGGTCCCACATAGCTGTGGACTTCATTACGGACCTTCCTAGCAGTCAAGGTCATACGGTAATCTTGGTGATATCTGATCGTTTTTCCAAGGCAGCCCATTTCGTCCCCCTCCCAGCATTGCCCACAGCCCAGGAAATGGCATCACTGTTTGTGCAACAGGTTGTTAGGATACATGGGTTGCCCGACGATGTGGTCTCAGACAGGGGACCTCAATTTGTCTTGGCCTTTTGGAAGGCGTTCTGCCAAGCTTTAGGGACCCATGTATCTCTGACTTCGGGTTATCATCCTGAGGCCAATGGTCAGGTGGAACGGACCAACCAAAGCCTCCTTATCTTTTTGAGAGCCTTTTTGAGAACTCGCAGGATGACTGGTCATCGCTACTTCCCTGGGCGGAGTATGCCCATAATTCTCTTACCTCCTCCTCCACAGGTCTCTCTCCCTTCCTCTGTTCACTAGGTTATCAACCCACTCTCATTCCTGCCACCCCTCCGGACACGGCTGTGCCGTCGGTGCGTCAATATATTTCCAAGCTGCGCAGGACCTGGAGAATGGTGAGGACAGCTCTCACCAAGTCAACCCAGCGCCAGGCCAAATTCGCAAACCGACACCGCAGACCAGCCCCCCGTTTTCGCAGAGGACAGTTTGTTTGGCTATCAACAAGGAACCTACCTCTACACCTGCCTTCCAAGAAGCTCGGGCCTAGGTATATTGGCCCCTTCAGGATACTCTCCCGGATCACCCCAGTTACCTTCCGTCTTGCACTTCCCCCCACCCTTAAAATCCACCCGTCTTTCCACGTCTCCCTCCTGAAACCCTTCTACCGCTCACCTTTTGCGGCTCCCCAACGTTGCCCGCCACCCCCGCGTCGCATTCTGGGGCACCAGGCATATACAGTCCACAAGATCCTCGACTCTAGATGGAACCGCGGTACCCTTCAGTATCTGGTTGACTGGGAGGGTTATGGCCCTGAAGAAAGATCGTGGGTTCCGGAGCGGGATATTTTGGACCCTACGCTAATCGGAGACTTCCACAGGGACTATCCCGATCGGCCGTCTCGGGCGTCGGGAGCCGCCCGTGAAGGGGGGGGGTACTGTCACGACCACCAGGCAGTCAAGACCAAATCGTAAGCGAGCTAATCAGCCCCAGCAGCGGGTGATTATTAACAAACGCCGCCGCACGAGTTAAACCACCTGCGCACTGCTATTTATATCATCTTCACCTGCTTCCCGCTGCTCGGTGTTGAGTCTACTCCTTGAGAGCTCTACCTGGCATTTTTCCCCGTACCTCGTTTATTCTGGATTTTGGATTCCCCTTCTGCCTTTTCGACTTTGCACCTCGCCTCTCGACTCGGACTGTTTGCTACCGGAGATCTTCCTGGATTACGATTTGCCTTTCGCCTTTTGACTACGACCTTGCCTCTCGTTTTGGTTTGTTCGCCTGCCTCATCTATTACCCGTGCCTGCGTCTGCACAGGATCCTTGTACCTTCCCACCAGGGATTCCTAACAGTATTAATGCAGGCTTCTCACAGAATACAAAAAAAATTGCTTTTCTGTGTTTTCATTGGTGTGATTTACTTAATTTGTGGTATCGTAATGCCTGTGATGTTGCATAGCAGGAAATGAGTAAGTGGTTCAAAGCCAGATAGGTCTGGTCAGAGTTGAGCTCTACAAAGTGAAAGTTATAAAAAAATGCAGTTTGCTCAACTCAAAAAATTACTTTATAGACCAAATTCATTTGACATATTTTCACAAAAAATGCTTTTTACAAAATACCAAATCCATCCGTATGTATTCTAACCATTTCATCCAGTTCAGGCTCACAGGAGAGCAACAACAGGAGCAAGGCAGGATATACCCTTGATGGGACACCAGTCCTTCACAGGGCACACAACACACACTCACACCAGGGCCACTTTTCCCAGGGGCCAATTAAACTGTCTTTGAACTCTGGGAGGAAAGGAGAGCACCCAGGAGAAACCCACACAAACATGGGGTGAACAGACTGTACAAACCCATTTCAGATAGTACTCCAGCTCTGGAATCAAACCCAGGGCCCCAGAGCTGCGAGCCAGCACTGTTAACCACTAAAACACCATGCCACTGACAAAGTGCCAAATTCTCAAACAATGTATAAATCCTAACATTAGTACAGCTGTTGTTATTTCCCAATACAATAAAGATTATCCAGATGCATTTCAAACAAAAATAGAAATATTTGTATTTCAAGTTCAATTTTTCTCTTTAGCCTATGTAAATTTTAATTACCACAAACATTTTTTTAACATTTTCAGAATGGCAGGCACTGTTGCTATTAAACCAGGAAGAAGAAGATTTAACAGAAGAAATAATAATTTGGGTGTTTCTGTATGTGAGACAAAAAAACATGCAGTGATTTTAAGGAAACAGCCATTCTAGAGGTCTCCTTGGATGTGTCATAATGTCACAAGGTTTGGCAGATATGTCATGTCCTAAATATCCAATAACTGTCTCAAGTGGAAATGGATGATGTACAGCCTCCTCTGTTGGCTTTAAAACACTTCCACTGCTAAGAGCTTGTCTGAAGAGATATGTAGCTTTTTAAACCTCCCATTTTTTTTTCCTGCTAGCTAGCAATCATTTGCAAATGAAACAGTAATGATGAGGGCTTTTATGTCTACATATCTCCATGTAATATTTAACTGAATAACCATTTTAACCATTTTCTAACCTGCTCATCAAATTCAGGGTAGCAGTGGAGCCAGAGCCTATCTTGACAAGAAATCGGCACAAGGCAGGATACAACCTGGACAGGACACCAGTCCATCACATGGCACGCACAGACACAAACGGAGACACACTCACCCTCACACAGGGCACATTTTCTCAGAAGCCAATTATCCTACCCGTATGTCTATGGACTGTGGGAGGAAGCACCTGGAGAATATCCACATATTAGAAAATACAAACTCCACACAGATACAGTAGCACCCCAGGTCCAGAATTTAACCCAGGGCCCCAGCACCGCAAGGTACCAATGCTAACGTCGGCACCACCAGACATTCCAGCCATTTGTTCTAATTAAAATTTTTATTTGTTTCTACAAACCAAAAAAAAAATCATTAGTTGATAGAACATGATTTTGATTGTGTTCCTGTCAGAACTGTTTGACATCCATTGAAGATAAGGGTTTACAATCAGGTTGATATTAAGGTTAGGGGAATAAGAATGAAAGTACATTTTCTCAGAACCCATCCACAATCAAAAACATGTCAATAGGACAGCATTTCTGCTTCCTTTCTTGTAAAATGTATAAATTAGAGAAAGAAAAAAAGGTCATAGGATATAAACGGGACATTCTGGGAATACCACCAATCACCACCTTGTGCGTAATTAACCTGAACCTTTAAAAAAATCATTAGTGTAAAACTATGTTCCTTCTGAATACCTCTGTGTTTTCAGATAAGCCACTTTCTAACAACATACTCTGATGTCAGTGTAGTAGGGAATGACAAATTCAATAAGAGGCTTCCCCAAGCAGGAAAAAATAAACCTAAAGAATGTAGTCCACACCCAGAAAAATCTTTAGGTATGACGGCATAACACTGTTTTGTGAACAATTTTAGTTTTTATCTTATTTTCTACCATGTTATTTAGATTCTCACTTTGAGCATAAGCGTCACTGGAAAAGTAGACTCACAACAGAAATCCCCTCTCTACCTACTGTACAGTAGATAAATAAAATCTAGGATCATTATTCATTTACTTATTATTTTTTACTGTTGTATTTACATACTACAAATAATTGCATAACAATGTAAAAATTCTTGTTATTCTGAACGGCTTTGGTTGTTAACCCCATTTGTCCAGTAACTGAAAGAACCAAATAACAGATGTTGGTCTGTGTTTGCTACAGAATTAATATGGTGTATATGCCACATAAGCTTTTTCATGAGTGATGTGTTAATCCAGTATAAATAAAAGATGCCATGTAATTGGGTGAAATTACACATACAGTACCTCTAAATGACTTCATCTGAGCTCTTATTGGAATTATTCATTTTGCGATTCTTCTAATGCTTATCAGTAAGTTTTCTTATCAATAATTTAATAGGATCTTTTTTCCCATTTGATTTTAATTGTAGGTTCACAAAGCACAACACATTTCATCTGGAGACTGTGTGTAGATTTTTATATGGCCAATTTAAAAACTTCCAGGGTGGGTGGGTTAATACCACACTTCTGTTGCTTGTTCAGCTGTCAATCAAAATAAATTTACCCTAAACAGGATTTAAGTCGACATTATTCTGGTAAGTACTATTATGAGATACTGCTTCCCAATAGTGTCCCATTTTTACTTTTTTTCTTCTCTAACTCCTGCCCCTCCCCCAGTCAGCTGTAATTGTGTGATGTTTATCCTTCAACCCCAAGGCTGTGCCTCTAATTATCCCCACATGAAAACGGGAATGTCCAGCACTGTCATTAAAAATTTAGTTAATGCTTGTGGCCTAGAAAGCTAAAAACAGGTGTGACCATTAAAGCCTTAGTGTCCATTTTCCATCTCTTAGCAGCTTACAATAAAGCCTAAAATGAAAAAGAATGTTGCCTTCATTTCTCTGGTTTATTCTCAATTAGAAAAAAAGCTCATATCTCCACCTCATTCACAATTAAAAAAAAAACATATACTCAGACAAAGTATCACTTTCAGGCCACAATTTCCTTACTTTAAGTCTCTTTACATAAAGTAAATTCTGTAAAATGAGACAACTATCTTAACATGGACAAGTACTGTACCAGTAGTACATATTTATGTGGAATGTGTTTTTGCAGTATCAGCTTTCTTACGTGAATAATTTGAATAAGACGTGGCTGAGAGTAAAGTAATCATAAGCCCAGCAATAATAAGCTAAACAATTACTTTAAATATAAACTGTTCTGAAGGCTATACGGCCACAAAATCACAAAGGTTCTTCTTTCTTTTCTGAATAAGGCAGAACTACTGTATATTCTACCTTGTTTAAACACTTCAATATAAAACCATTCTAAAGCCCAAACTGTACAGAGAAGCCCAATTAGATTTGAATAGTTTTGTGCAGGTAGCCCCCATACTGTCTCTTTTAAAAATGAGAGAAGAAACAAAATTTTAAACCTGCACTTCAGTAACACTAAACTAAACTGGTAGTCCCGGTCTCTTCACTATGGAGTCACAGAGTGCAATGCACTTGCAGGATCTGCTTTGAATGTTACACGCAATGCAGCAATTAGCATGGTGTAGCAAATTATGGCTTATGCACAGAAACTACAACACATTTCTGCCTCACTGACATGCTGAGGTCACATTTAATTCATAGTTACTCCAACCTCAAACACTGGATCTTTCATTCACAGTGTGCTGCTTGCGCCACCCCCCAGTGAGTACTCTGACCAGCTGAACGATTCCCCAGTGCTCCATGAGATTCCCCGACCTGATCTCTTTCGCAGATGTTTACTGCTCTCTGGATCACTTCATAGACACTTGCTTTCAAGTGTCATACCATTACATTAAATCTACTGTACAACAAATGACAACTTCACTGCAAAGTCTGGAAGAAATAAAAGAAAACTCTGGCCCAGTTTAGCTAATTGCTTGTTTTTTTTAATTTTCGGACTGATCCACATCACAGTTGAAAGTGTTCTTTAGAAACTGACCCTATTCCTAAATAAATCTACAGTATTTGTCATGACATATTCACAGATATCTGATGCCACTACAAGTGTAGTGTGCGAACAGTAATTTATCCAGTCCTGCGATACTGGTGTGATCCAACAGATCATTTAAGTCATAAGAACATCTATTTTTGCACCACTTGTTTCCCTTGTCTTGTGCAAAAATTAGCTTACTATAAAGAACAGTAAATGTGGTTATCAAGCAAAATAGGACACTAGGTTCTATTTTCCCAGGTTTCAGAGTGTGGATTTCACACCCTTTGTGTTGGTTTTGGAGTTAATATCCTTCTCTGCCCAAGGATATCAGAGAGTCACGTTCTTTAAACTCCTTCAAATCCAGATTCAAAACCTTCTTCTTTAGAAGAGCCTTTACTTAACTGGTTCCATTCTTCACCCCTCTGCTTTTCCTATTACCACTATCCACGGTCTCCTCTCTATATTGTAATTGTGTTTTATCTTGTGTTTTCCTTTTTACTGTTGTTCTCATTCTGTAAAGCGCTTTGAGAAGCCACCTTTAAAGGTACTATATAAAATAAAGTTTATTATTATTATTTATTATTCTTATTATTATGATCATTATTCTTCTTCTTCTTCTTATTATTATTATTATTAAACGAAAGAAAGGATTATTGCATTGGGTTTACATGTATATATAGCTGTATTAGTCTAAATTGTAGTAATACATTGCAGAAGGGATTTCTTTCGTTCCTTTAATTCTCATGTTTGCATTAGCAGTCTAAAAATAACATTTAAAGTTGTTTGTAATGTCCTATAAGAAAAACCTCTCCTCAACATGTTACAACAGTAACAGTAACATGTTATGTAGCTAAACAATGAATTAAAATATTAACTGCAAAATCAGTCATGCAAAGTTCTTCAATAAATTAAAAAAAAAACTCTTATTAGTGGTCTACAAAATAATGAGCCTCTAAAATCAGTTTTATTTCAGTTATTATAAATAGTTTAAAAAAACATCAACACGGGGGAAGAGAAACTGCATGTTTTACATTTTAATAACGTTGAAGTAATAAAATAAAGATGAAACCTGAGACAAGTTGAAATTATAAATAGAAATCATCTCCTTAATACATCACCTGTCCTTGAATTAAAAACGCCAATAACATGTACTGTACTCCTTAATCTGGAAACTACTTACCTATTACAGTAAACATCGATCATCGGGTTGAGTACAATATTGTTATTAAACGTACGTTACGTAAAAGTTACGTCACAGCCTTAACATAATAACATAACTTTAACCCAGCCTTAATAATAACGTAATATTTATTTTAGTGAGACTGCATATAAATATTGAAAAGTATCTCCCAGCTATGTAAAAAAAAAAGTAGCACACTTTTTTGGCCACTGGATTCACACTGTAACTTCCAATAATAAAAATCACACAAATCCACACTATTTTTGCAACCTTGTGACCACACACAGGGGAGAAGAAGTGTGATCAGAAACCCCTCCAACCCATCTTTTAACACGTCACAGGCAACACAGCCCTGTACTGGAGGTTCAACACTGACTGGAGAACAGCTGCTGCCCTCACTAGCAGAGAGCACAAAGAAAGACGAAGAGGTCGCTCTGTTACTGAGAGAACAGACAGCCCTGGCAGACTAGTCCTACCCTACCCCCAGAAGGAGTACCTCCAGTGGTGCTCAGCCAATTGTGTGCCCCCGATTGGGGAATCCCATTTGCCCAGTGACATGACCCAGGTTGGAACCCGTGATCACAGTGCCTTTACCAATTGATCCACTCAGAAGGCCCTAGGGTATTTTTTTTTTCTTTGAAGAAAACAAAAAATGGCACTTAGGAACCCCTGTGAAAAGGGGTTTGGGATTTTAGTCCCCTACTTGAGTTTAGATTGTGCTCTTCAACAAAAAAGACTTTTTCACCACCAAATGGTGAGGGCCCTCCAAAACTGTACCAGTTATCGACACCTGGCACCTTTGTACTTCCCTAATGAGAAAGCGTCAGGGTTGCTTGCATGATAGAGCTTATATCTTATTACCTTATCTCAGTCAGCCATATTTATAACAAAAGACTGAAATTTGACACTTCTGGCTTTACTCATCATCCAGAGCACTCTACGATCAGCTCAGGCAATCTGTGAGAGTCAAATTCCTTTTGGCTATCAGGCAACCACAGGAAGAGCAAAAAAACATGAACAAAGAAAATAAATAAAAAATGACTATTGTCAGGGAATCAAACAAGACTTTTTTCCTTCAATTCAAACAGTGGACGCAGAAAATCAGCCAACCTTTACATAACAAACCAGTACTTCCTCTCTTCGGGAAATTGTTAATCAGTTTCAAGGAATTAGCCATTAAGCTTGCAATATTAAACCAGTAAACATCACTGCACAGCCCTTACGTCCTTTAAGGATCTCAATGATTCTTTAATGTTCTCCACTTGCCTTGCTTTCATCTGAAATAGCATTCTATTTGGAGTAATTTATTCCCCCAAATGTTCCGGTCTTAAAAAAAGTTCATTTTAAATACAAAGCATGTGATGACCAGTGAGGCAAGGAATAATGTTAATAAAACTTAATGGTTTTCCATAAACAAGAAACTCGCAAAAAGCTGGGCCCTGCAGACGACAAGATGCACTTGTATCTCCATAGCAACCACATTTTTAATTCACCGACCAGGAGTTGTACTGTAACTAGGCTCTCGCCTGAGGGCAGAAAGTCAATACAAACATTGTTCTTGGATATTTGCAAGGTCATAGCTCAGAAATCAAGCCATGAACATTAAAAGATATTGTGTAAGAAGAAGACACATTGCAACAAAGTGTTTCAATTTTAAAAGAATCAAAAACTTCCCCTTTTAACACAATGAAAGAGGTCACATGAACAAGTGGATCAAACAATGGCATGAGAAGGGTTCCAAGGAACTCACTGGGTTCAATAACATAAGAAATTCTGCATATTACAGGAAGCCCTTTGGCTCATCAAGTTTTTTGGTTTTTAGTAGTTAATTGATCTAAGGACCACATGTAACCATTTAATGAAACAAATGATGGTATCAGCTTCAACAACATGGCTAGGTAGCCTTTTCCAGACCCCCACAACCCTGTTGATGCCGCTGAAGATTTTGGATAATCGGATCAAGTCCCGTCATACTCTTTTGAAGACTAAAAAGATTCAGTGCTTATAATCTGTCAAAATAGGAAGTTGAGCCCAGGAATGTACCTGGTCTATTTTTTCAGAACAGCAATATATTTTTTAATGATCATGGTGACAACAATTGCATACAGTCCTCTGAAGGACATTTTAACTACAGCATTGTGCAATTTTAGAATGAAATTCTACACTTTCAACTACAGTACTTATATATCATAACATACTGTTGTCCATGTTTCATGCTTTCCTTCCACTGTCTGGAGTATATAAATCATGTGTCAACAATAAACATGTTTTTTTGGTAAATATTAATTCATATTTTATGTTTTTGCTACTTGCATGTAACTCTCTGCTATTGTCTATGGTAAATGTCATCTGCCAGGTTTTTGTCTAATCCTGAATTTTATGAAAATCTTTTTGAATTTCCTTTACAGCTTCTATAGTGTTTGTTAACCCCCCAGTGTCTTGTTTAACATATTTCTTATCTTTCTCAGACAGACATGCTGCTATATTTATTTTAGTGAGACTGTTACTTACCAGTTTTAATTTGGAAATAACAGTTACACAAAATGAAGAAGTGGATTTCAATGTGATATCACAGCATGTTTTTCCTAACACACTATAGCAATTGATAAGGTGTTGTCTCTAATAAATTCAATTCACATCCTCCTTCCGTGCAGCTCATGTTTTTACTTGAAGGCTGACATTTTATTATGTTGTACTAAGCTGGTCTCCATGCACAGTCACAAATCTTGTAAAACTCCAGCTAGTATCAACAGGAAAAGTTTAATGGTTTGAGCACAAGTTCCTGTAACAGAGATTATTAACCTCTGAACTCAGATGGAAAACAAAAAAAGCAATCCAGTCACAAGCGCTACAGACTTAATCAAAATGTTCTTTTTCTCCTGCCCTTTTCAAGTAGCACTTTCATAATATTTATAAAAAGAACTTTACCAAAAAGTGGGTAATTAAGACAATATATTTGTATTTAAGTTTAAGTTAAATATTGAGCATACATGTGTTAAGTACTTGTATAAGGCTTTAGATAAAGTATATGCCAGTAAAGAACAAAGTTAAGGCAACTTTGCCATTTAAATTTTAGCATAAAACAGTCTTCTCCCCTCACTAGCAACTAAAAAACACAGTAGCTGCTGTTACCATTACAAAATTTGGTAGACATAATTCAGACAAATCATAAATTGCAGAAGGGACGTAGTGATTTCTTTAATTCCTTTAATTCTCACGTTTTCAAATTGAATGTTGTTTTCAGAAAACAACATTATTATTTGAAATAGAATATACACAAAAACAGGTTCCAATAACTTTCTGAGGAAATAAACTTAAGCATTGAAAGGAAGACAATATGCTGTCTATATTATTTTATTGTGAGTGTACATATATACTGTATGTGCACAAGTAAATTTACCTTTTTTTCAAAAATAATAAAAAAGTATGTGAATCATATTCTCTTTCGTGTTAAATGTATTAAAGCATAGCATTCTGTAAATATTTAGAAGATAAGGTATTAGTCATCAAAACAGCCTACTGTTTCAAGGTACTATAACCCTCTGGCCTTAAGCACAAGGAGTAAATGACTAATCACCTCATCCCATGTTATTACAATAACAGTTGTAACTGTCAAGACTACCGTACCTTTGAGGATTAACAAAATTACATCATTTTCAAAATTACACTGTTACCAACTGGACATGAAGAACGTTTCAAAACTGTGCTGGACAAGCCTTCTCATTAAAAAAAAAACCCGTTTAAAGCTTATGATGTGTCCCACACAGCTTCAGGCATACGAAATCAAAAAAGCCTTATATCGCCAAGCTGGGCCTTTAATGCTCCCACTAATTACCCAGGGGATTTAATTACAAATCCTTCAGTCTGCAATACTGCTGTTCCACATTGTGTTGAAACACAATCTTGTTTATTTAATGTTTAGTAGCAACATGAAACTTGATTTGCAGTTAATAAGTTAATGTTTACACTGCTGACTCTTCAGAATTAAATCAAATTAATCAGAGGCAGTCACGCAACAATACATGGCGTAGAGGGACTACACAAACAGGACCCGTTTGGATACAGGCATATTAGCCAGTAATATACACAATGCTGACATTAACCTATTCATTGAGCTCTGCTCCACACAGATACTACAAGAAAACGTCTGTGAATACCCAATATAATTAGATGACTCACAAGTCATTATCATTACACCCTTGTTTAACTGAAACCAGTCCTTTCTTAACCAAAAGTGCTTATTTTTACCAATCCAGTTATTTTTTTTAGAGGAATGGTATATGAAACAGAAATAAATGAATAATTATCAATCAGTATCCATTCATCCATTTTCTAACAGCTTTGCCCAATACAGGGTAACGGTGGAGCCAGATCCTGGCCCAGCATGCAAGAGGCACTAGGCAAAATACACCCTAGATGGATTTGAACCTAGAGCCCCAGCATTGTAAGGCAGCAAGGCTAACCACTGTACCACCATGCTACCCAACAATCATTACATGTGATGTAATAAGTAAACCCCTACTTTACTTAGCACAATAAAAGTGTCAAAATCAAGCGGTTAAATAATTGGGTAACAAATAAACTGAGAATGAGTTATTTAAAATGGTCAGAAACTTTCAGATTTTGGTCTTCACCTTAAAGCTTAGAAATCAGGACCTAAGAAAAAGAGCAGCTGATGCTCTTTAGTCTGAGAGTGTTACAAAAAATGTCTAAAAATACATCCACTGTCAGTACAAAACTGTTAGTATACTACAAATGGAAAATATTCCAAGATGGTGGTGACTCTACCCAGGACTGGTCATCTTGCCAAGATTTCCCCAAAAGCAACCAAGAAAATCATCCAGGAAGTGACAAAGACCCCCTGAGTAACACCTAACAATCTGAATTTCTCCTTCATACTGTGACTAATCTCAAGGTTCATGCTTCAGAAAAAGACTCAAAAGGAATGGTTTTCCTGGAAGGACTGCCAGGAAGAAACCATTGCTCTATAAAAAGAACATCCCACCTGTCTCAAGTTTACCAAAGAGCACCTGGACAAACCATAAGAGTAAAACCAAAGTTTTTGAACCGAGGAACCTCATCCTAACCATCAAGCAGGAAATACATTATCATGGTTTGGGATTGCTTTGCTGGTTCAGGACCTGAATGGCTTGCAATTACTGACAAAACCATGAGTTTGGCGTTGTATCAAACTCTAGAGGAGAATGTCAGGCCATCCATCCACCGAAGATTAAGCTGAACTGAAACTGGGTCATGCAGCAAGATCCTAAACATACAAGTAGATGTACAACAGACTGGCTGAAGAAGAAGAAATTTTGTATTTTGGACTTATAGTGAGCTGTTCATACTGTACAAAGAAACCCTTATACAGTACATCACCAACTTCAAGCAGTTCTGTAAGGAGGAACAAGCCAAAGTTCTTGAAATCTGATGCAAAAGACTGATAAACAGTTACAGGAAACCTCTAGTTGAAGTCACTGCTGCTGAAGGAGGTGCCACCAGTTACTGAATCTAAGGGTTTGCATACTTATTCATTAATCAAATAATCCTAATATTGCTTATGTATCCATGTTATGAATTCATTCAGGTTACCTTAATCTTTTATGAAGACTTTTATAAAGATCAAATTATATTTTAGAAATAGAGACCATTTTAGAGGGTTCATAAACTGTTTGCAAAAAAATGCGCCGTAATCTCTTATTAGTTTTATTTCCTAAATCTATTAGGAATTTTGAAGGCACAACTGGAACTTTTTTTTTATTACAATCAGAATTATTTACAGCTTACACACACTTTTAAGTGGAAAAATAGTCTGATTAGTTTTAGAAATATTAAGCATATACAGGACGTGATAACGCAGGGTACAAGTATTTTCAGTTACACTGTTTCCATGACATTTTTTATTTCAAGAGATTGCATAAGTGACTTATTGTTCTGAAAATATATACATACTGTAGGCACCACGGGCTGCAAATGATGATTATCTCTAATTATCTGAATTGCTTTGAAAACAATGTTCCATTTATTTATTCCTGTTTTCATGGGAAAAGGTTTGCAACTACTTTATGCCCTAAAAACATTTACACATATCATTACGTATACTCAAGATATATGTACTATATGGCTCAAAGAGTATATGACTTTTGAGTATGCATTTTTGTAGGCACGGTATTAAAACAGTGTTTTTTCTGTAGAGATCTGACTTGATGTGAATAAACAGTAACGGCTATTCTCATGCCAAATCATAATCTTGAGCATGTAGTAACACCACACCTGTCACAGAGAGCTTGGTTTGGTCTGCCTTTAACAATTAAGAAGTATTATTTTCTAAAACATTTTTTGTATTTTTAAGTGTTCTACTATTTATTGTAACTTTTTATCACAAAAAATAAAGATACAAGGCTACCTGTCCATTCTTAAATAACACGAACCTTTCAAAATTTGTCAGTCATTACAGCCTAAACCCAGTGACACCTTACAGGTTATCAAAACATCAAAGCTTTCTGATACTGTACATATTTGTGTTTCAGGTCACCACCATAGGGAAGCTTATTTCAACAAAATGAAAGTCAAAAATTGAGAATTTTATTTTTTTTGCTGGTGGAACTACACCATACAATCAAAGTTATTGACACCACAAACTACTTTAAACTAAGACTTTGCCTTTTGTTTTGTCACCAAACATCAGCAGCTGATTCATTTTGAAGAAACCATATTCAATCCTGGCTTTTTGTCTACCACGGAAGACATAAAAGCTTTTGCTATAAAAAATTATATTAGCCATTTGCTTGTGAGTGTGTGTCTGTGCATGAACACACCCAACCATAACACGTTTAATATTTAACTGTCCCTTACACAAAGGCAGTTTAATGTACACTGATAAAGTATTCATTTATATGCTTAATAGACATAGACCATTAAACACAGAATCCTCCACTTGTTTATTTGAAGTACAGAGTGACCTCTGCGAATTACTCAATGTCACTTTGACTTCAATTCAAATATTAACCTAACCCCTGCATGATAAAAAGGCTTTTATGATAAAAAATGCAGGGCTAGCAGGGTGGATTAGCATGCTGGTGACCTGGTCTGCTGTGATCTGGACCAAAAGGTCAGAAGGACAACCCTTAGCGGCTGTTGCTAAGCCAGACTCTGAGCTCAGGCCTGTATTTCTCTCTTGCTTCCCTTCTTCTCTCTAACAATACACACAGTGATACAGGAAACTCACTGCTCAATGCCGACAAATGTTCTCACTTTTTTCACCAAAATTCAAACCAGACAGGTGTTTCAAATAATAAATGTACCATGAGAACGTGGCTTTATTGACAACAAATGGTTCTAAGTGAAAGTATAAGAATGTGGAGGCAATGATGACTTTTGTAAAAAGTCCCTGTTCTCATCAAAATATTTTGCAGAGGAAAGGTTTGCAGCGCTAGAGCAAATGAGAAAATCTTCTTATTAATTTATTAGTGCAGATTTCCCAGAAATTGTATGAATTGTTTTTTATTAAACCTACTTCATTGCAAATGCAAGACAAGATCTCATACTTTAAAAAATAGACATGCCTCAGTTGATTTCGCTCAGCTTGAATCAACAGGAGCAGATCATATGTGTTGAGTAAAAATATCATACAAAGAAAATGCTGGAACGTCTATGAACATCCTGTTGAACTAATCCTGTTTCATTTAAAGAAAGAGGTCAAAACTGCTGTTGTTGCATTTCAAAAGCAGAACTCAGAAAAAGGATAAAATTGAACCGAGATGTCAAAGAACTATTTTATGAGATTCACTTGTACTGTGTGATAACATAGTGCAAACTCTCTTCTCTGAAGTATGAATCCTGATAAAGAATTTCCCACTTACCTTTAAGTATATGTGTACAATATATTAAGGCTTGTACTTTTCAAAGAATATGTTTCAAATGCTGCTTAGAATAAAAAATAATCACCAACGTTTGAAGTTAATTGGTGAAAATGATCATACAGAAGATCTAAAGATTTCAATATAAACAGTTTCTCATTTTAGCTTTTCATTTAAAAGTCTTAACTATCCAATACATCTAAGCACTTAAAAATGTATTTTCAACCAGCTAAAGCTAGCAAACATTTAAGCATGCTGCAAATTAAACAGGCTTGTATTCAGCATTAGAATGTATAGCCAACCACCAAAACCTATAAAAAACCTATAAAACATAAGTTTAAGTAATGAAGATATACAAACACATATACAGGTGCACCTCAATACGTTTTTTTCACTTATTCATGCATACGTTGCCGCTATACTTAGACCAAAATTTGGTTTCTTTTTCCCAGATCGTCGCAAAGAGGTTGTTCTGACTGTTCATCAGCTCATAAGGCCCCATGAACTTTTGAAGTTACTATATATTCAATTGTAAACAGTGTTTTCTCTTCATCTTCATCACCCTAATGTGGCATGCATGTATATTACCACACTATATTATCTTTTTATTTTTAAACTACAAGACTATAACAAAAAACTCACAAGCCATTGATGTTTAGCTACTGTATTTAGGTGATTTGGAAAGACTACAGAATGTCATTTTTTCTACATACTGTATAATTTATAGACCTGTAGTATAATATACATACATTACTGCATTAATACCATAATGCAGTACTTGTTGTTTAAATCAAGTCTATTAAACTTCCTGTTTCTTAGAAAATGGACTGTCTTGTATCATCTCCACCATTAGTCCTCTAATCAAACCAGTCTAGCTACGTTATTAAAACACATAATGACAGATCTGCAGATAAACACCAGGTGGACCTGTTCTGGAAGCATTTTTTTAACAAGAGCATTTTAATTACACATCAGTGTAAAAGGACTGCTGTTCAGGATGAGTCATAGAAAACCAACTAGCAAAACAGTTTTCTTAATCATGAAACAAATATTTTGTAACTGTAAGAAAGATTATCTTTTCTGTTCAAAATATCTTCAATATTTGTACTGTATGTCTTCATGTACTTCTATAAACCTAATATTAGATGCAAATAAATCCAATACTTTTTTCCCTCTGAGATTTAGGGATAAGGAAATGTGTTAAAATTCATTCATCAATCTTCGAATCGTATTAGTAGCATTTATGTAGCATTTATGTAAAAAGTAGTTTTTTACCAACATGTTTACCAAAAAACATTTCTCATATTCTCATAGATCTAACCCAAGCCACATGCACAGAAGTTCTTCAGGCAATACCCAAAGAATACAGTTGAAACTGCATATTCCATTTCATTTCTTTGTTCCAGTGGAAATATTTACCATCACTCTCGAAAAACAAATTTAAAGGGACACTGCACATATTTGTAGCACTGAATCATCATATTGCATTGTACTGTCTGTGACTCATTCATGAACTTTTTACATTACAAGCAATATTTAAAATGTTAAAAAGTTCATGTAAACTTCAAAAGGAATTAGCATTTTCTAAACATTATTTAATATAATTTCTCTGACTAGAATTCCAAACAATTTTTTAAATACATAATTTGTATAAATTAGTGGTTCGTCTTCTTTTGATAAATAGATCTGAACCTGTAAGGCTTACAAATGTTTTGAACTGACACATTTATTGATTCATAATTAATGTGAAACAGGTCCTCATCACCGAATCAGTAAGTATTAAAATGCGTCTTTTTGATGTTCCTGTTTTTTTAGGATTTCTTCTAGGCAGTAATAGTACGTTTCACATTTTCATCGACAGAAATATTAAATATTCATGGCAAAATAAGCTGTATCTGACTGAAAATGAACAGTTAACTATGAAAAAAATACAAATACCAAAATATTCAAATATATAAAGATGATAAAGTTTTGTGCTTTATGAAGGAGAGCAATCATAATTTTTTTTAAATACATTTTTAAAAAATTAAACCATTGACATTGTATATACAGTATTTACTCCACATTTCTTACAATGGCTGTTTGATAATATGTAAACACCCAGTAATCAGGTGAATAAATTATAAATTCATAATCTTATCACTGCATATTTCATTATAATTGAATGCTCTAGTTGGCACATTCCCAGACTATTACACGAGAGAACATAACTGAGTCAGCATTTTGCAGTACAGAAGGATTTCAGAGACAGTTTATAAAGCTGTGCACTGATATTAAAGAAGACATACAGTGCCTCTGGTTGTATGGATCTTTAAATATAAACACAGCAAAAGCTTGTATGCAAAAATTATTAGGGGGATTTTTGTCAAATGTTACTTTATATTAAATGGACTTCTCAGTATTGGACTTTATATTAAATTGACTGCTATTATTGACATAATATCTCATTAGAAATCCACTGCTGTATCAATTTTTCATTTATACTGTATGTATATTTTAAGATTTGACAGAGCTTTATATGTATATTGTAAAATCTGTCATGTGTTAAAAAATATGTTTTTAAACACAAGACGACAATTAATGGATGCTAAATGGTTTACTCTGCTTTTTAGCTGAATATACTGTACTATACAACCATATTTAAAAGTGAAATGCATCACATTTCAGTTTTTTACAATCCAAAGACATAAAACTTTGTTCAAACTAAATGTTAAAATAGCAACATTTTTATATGAAATAAAAATGGTGTATAGGAACTCTTGTTCTAAATCTGTTTGCCATTTGTGTTTAGTTAGGAATAGCTGGACACAGAAATCACTTATCAGAGACTAGCTAATGTCTTCTGCTCCTGTGCAAAAGATGGAAGCCAGTCATTATCCATCTGTCAGTGCGGTATGTGAGAAACAATAATTTATTCTCCACATGGGATGGGCATATTTGCCTGCCTTTTGAGGCAACAGCTACTAGAAATAGCTTTGGACATCTGTGGCATTCCAGAACCTGCGTTTCGGACATGACCAGATTTATGAAAATGCAGTGTGTGTCTTAGGATTTTAGTGACTTCCACGGAAAAATCCCTCTCTCTGTCATCTGCACCCTAGATCTTCACTGCTTTTATAATCCCCATTCACTGCCGTTTAACAAGTGATGTCTTTTTCTACGTTTTTGTTTATAAACATAAGAAGAAAATGCATGTTTTATTCATATACACAGACAGCCATGTATACAATAGGTTTCTTAAGGATATTGTAAGTAATAAAAAACTAAATGGACGTAAAGTTCCTAAAGTTAGGAATGAGGATGTTCAAAGGATGCAGAATGTGCTGTTTAATCACTGCTACACTTGAGAGTTACAGGTAAGGGATAACATTTTTAAAAAGACGTTTTATTTACCAGAATGTACATATCACGTAACACAAACATTAAAATCCATCATGGCTTCAAATTCTTTTCTTGAGTTCTTAATGAGGACCTTTGAAATTTTACACCAGTCAAAAGGTTTAGAATTGCATGAACCTTATCATTTTCTGCTGTCTTTCCATTGACTATAGAAAAGTTTACTTTTAACTGAAATCTAGCAGATGGCAAATGTATGGTGACTAACTTTAAGTCATTAAAGTTAACTAAACACTTTCTGGGGCACTCTTTATTCAATAACGTGATAATAAAACAGATCATTTCCCACATAATTAATAATTTACCACAGATGAAAGTAGCCACTGTTTTAAAATTCTTAATTGTTAGGTACATAATTCATGCACAATGGACACATTTCATTATGGTAAGTCAATTCTACAAAACAGCCTCCAGTTCTTATAGATCCTGTTTATGAACGGCTACAGGAATTTAATGTTACCTGTATATTCTTGTTTTCATGAATTGCTAATGGGAGAAAAAATTCTGTCTTATTTCTGAATACATAACAACAGTAAAAAGAAGTATCTTTTCTATTATTGGTACTCACTGAAATAAAAAAGACACACTAATACAACCTGTTTAATACACAGATCTTCTTATCTCAGGCTAAAATGATTTGCAGTTGTGAAGACCAATACTCACAAGCTCAACTTGTAATTATACAGTATATTAAAGCTATACTTGGTCCTCATCGCATTCAATAATGCACAATTAAAACAGAAATAGCTTTTTCAAATATAAGCTATGTTTTAAACCTGACAAAATCAACTTTTCTAAGGTGGGAGCTGGTGCATCACACATCAAGCACCCAATACAGGGAGTCATTTAGCCACAGTGGAAGATGAATTAAGGTGGATAATTTGCAAAGCTGTTTTTCACAGGATGCACTTTGATGTATATATTGAATCCGGTTCCTGACTAAAAACACTGAATGACTGTTGCTAAAAGGTCTTTGTGACAGATTGCAAACAATGAAAAGACAGAGAACTGATACTGCTAGAATGCAAAACTGTAGCTGTCAGCTTCAAAAAGTCTTTCCCCTTCTGCCCTGTTCAAAACAGGAATCAACTTTCACTCGAGTGTCTTAAAAAGAGAAGATCCAATTTCTCAGTGGTATACCTACCCTAGTGATTCAGTTTACATTAAGAGCATGTAGAAAGGTGTCTTTCATTTAATCAGCCAAATAGCGTGTACAGTACCTGTAGTTAGCAAGGGGAAGCTCTTATTTTCACATTAAAATGTCGAACCAAAAATACCAGTTACTTTGTTTGTAATTTATCCCATGATAATACTAGTGTGACATGACATTGGTTGTAGCTTCACTCTCTTGCCACACCCAAGCATGTTATTTGAATGGATAACTCATGATGAAAGCCTCTCAAACAATGCACAGTCTGAAGGAAGTTCCGCCCAGTCTGTCAGGCTGACTGATTTTCTAGTCAGCACTTGCTGCGAAAATGACTGATAGCAAGTGTGGCTTGGAAAAGCCTCCCGTTTTCTGTATATCTAGTCTTTTGGGTTCCTTATGGTACATATTCATTTAATTCTTCTGAAGGACAATGTTCCAGCTATTATAGATTAGGGAATCTTACATGTAGTCAGCCACAGGCTGTCTGATAGAATGGTGTGGCTGTTTCAACAGCCTGGCCCTGATATACTGTCATGCCTCAGTATATCAGGGCCTTCTCTAGTACATTATTTTAGCTATGACTGGTTTTAACAAGCAAAGCCAATATAGCACTGATCATTCAAAAATGATTGGTGAGGATTTTTTCCTTGGAAAATACAGAATTATATGTCTAAGAGTCTGGGTGGCAACCAATTACACTAAAGTCTCCTACACAATACAATCAATATAAGAGTTAAGAGACAGTTAATTTTTTATTTAGAAAACAATAAGAATGGAAAAAAGTCTTAATATATGTAGCTCTTGTATAACATTATTTCTAAATGAAATAAAAAAGAAAATGGATACGTTATAATTGTGACATGGAAGCTTAGCTACTACGTTTGGACTATTTGAATGTGTTCAACTGGTGTAAACAATTACTATGAGGTATACAGTACTTATACGTCTTCATTTGTTGATTCCTTTAGAAAAAGTAATGATATTTAAAGCAATTAAAAGAGGTAATTTTCCTTAATAGTATTAATAATCTAAGCCATTTGTTGATAGAGATGATAAATATGTCATTTTAAAGAATTAAATAACAATATTACGTATTTTTCTAGTTACTAAAAAAGTAATTTACAATAGAACAAACTGCTTTTCTGAAAGCACAGTAGACAACAATTAAGGATTTCTGTGTTTGTGAATATTTTATAAGGAAGAGTGAATTTGACTAACAAAGGTAAGTTTAATATAATTTACATACATATTCTGTATACATCCTACTACTTGTTATTTAAGGAAAATATTTTACGAAGACTCATCATTGGAAAACACCCATTAATTGCTCATTAGTGGCTATTATATAGGGTGGTATCTATAAAATTGTGAAATGGCATTCTGGTATGACCTTCTGATTTTTGCACAATTCCAAAATTTGTTTTTGTAACTGTACTTTGTGAGACTTCCTTGAGATTTCGTGCGGGTTTGTGTTCTGACATGTTTTCAGTGGCCTGTATTATTCCATAAAAAAACGTCTTTAATGGAATGGCAGGCCTAGACGCCTCACATTAGATTCCAAGATGGAAAATGTGATAATTTACACTTGTACAGTGACGGAGGAAAAAAAAGTCCATGACGATCTGAATCTCATAGGCTGAAGTTCAATAAAGGTTCCAAGTGACTGAATGACGATAAGTTTGTCATGTAACCTGCCAGAAAAGTAACCTCTGTGAAACTCCTGCAATAGGACATATGCAGGCCTAAATAGGATATGACATTAGTACTGTGTCACTTCAGGGCTTGAGAACTTGGCGAGGAAAATATTGTAGGTAGTGTAAGGTGTTATGTACTCACCACCCCCCTCCCCTCACATGGGAATCACAGAATGGTGAACAGTTGGAAATAACTGAAAAAAAGTTCAACATAACTTACAAAAGCAAAAAAAACTTCCAGAAGCAGAGCTATTCATATGATGCATACTGGATTAACCTAATTGTCCAACCAGTTTCTGTGTGGCACTAGGGTTAGAAGCTTCTTTATGGAAAGGGAACAAAAGCCATCTTTTATTATTATACAATATCAGTGCTGCTGGAGAACAAACAAAACTGTCAAATTTTAATCATACAGGATAAATGACATAGGGGGTGAAAAAGAGAATAGCATGTAAAAAGCTCAGCTAGCAAAATACAGACAATTCTGAGCAAACACTATAAAACAATAGGGTTAACTTCAATGGCATTAAATAATGCCCCATGCGTATATTTTGTAGTGAGGCTGGCCGGTTCAGCCTGCAATCGCTTTGCTTAGTCATGCATAACTGGTCTGTCACCAACATATTCACGGGGCTGCTAAATAAGACACAAATATCATTACATATACTGTACATGTTAAAAGAACCATCTGCATTACTAAAATATTTAGTATTTTAATACCGAATTAACCTTTAAAAGACAATGTTTTTGTTCAAGGACATTAGGCATACCTGCAGCAGAAAAATAGTTTGAGCTCCCATAAGCTCACCAAATAATACATATTAAGAGAGTTGTGTATAGTAAGTGACGGATGGGTAATTCATCCTAAAGTATCTTTGGAACCAAACCTGACAAATAACATTTTAATGCCTTTGTATAAATAATATGCAGAATCCTCTAGATTGTGTCTACTACCAAAGAAACAGGCTGAAAAAAATATTTAAAAAGAAAGATTTATGGATTGCTTTTAAAAAAATAAAAAAATGTTGTACTGTAATCTTAAAGGCATAGTGCAGAGCAAAGTCATATTTCTCATGCACATAGAGCAAAAACACAAGCGTCACATTTATTCAAAGCCCTGTAGTTTGTATTTTGGAAATCCTCCTCTAGTGTGGTTTAAACTGACAAGACACCTCCTGTAGTGTGCAATGAGCTTCAAATGAGAGATTTCTGATAATTTCTTCAGGTACAATTATTTTTGTAATATTTTAAAATATTATCATACTTTTTATGTCCTTCAGACAATTTGTTTTCAATTTAGAGATGTTTGATTGGTATGAGGTCTGGAGACTGAGATGGTTTGTCTAGAACTTTTATTTATGAAACCATTTTGTTAACAATTTAGTTTTGGTCAAGGTTGAGCTTCATGACAGAGGAAGCCAGGCAGTTATTTGGAAACTTGAAAAGTTTGAAATTTACATATGGCTCATATGTCTCTGTGCACATTACCGTCCAAGACACATTGTAACATAACAAAAAATAATTTGCACCACTGTACAGTATATACTCTGAAGTACAGTCTACCATAAAACACCCATTTAAAATGTGTACAGCATGTTTAAATATACATGGCACTATGCAGTTGTGATAGCTATTCCATTCCCAGGAGTCTACAGAGGATTATGATATAAGATGGTTGAGAAGAATCTTCTCATCTCCTCTAGTGTACTAAAAGAAACATTTTACACTAAAAGAAATGCAGGGATGTTTCTAATCCTGTTAGCAGAGCACCCAATTCAGAATCACGGTGGGAATTATTAATGTAATGCATCCTGTTTTCCCTGTGCAATAGGGACTGAGTTTATTAATTTTTTATTCATTCTTTACCGTCATACTATTAAGAAATGTGCATTATTGCCCTGAAGCAACGGAAGGGAAACGGTCTGTTTTTGTTTTTTATAAGTTAACTGCCAAATCAATAAAAGGTGATAAGAGATTTTTTAAGACTCATTCAGCTGGGTCACAAGCATAGAAAGTAGACCCAATGTGGAAAGGAGGCTTCAAGGGAACATGCCACAAATCATTTCAGTAACCAAAGAACAACTTGAAAAGTGTTTCCTAGTGTTAGTCCAGTACTTGCCAAGCTATTTACAACAGTGGGAGCTGGCAGTGTAAGAGTGAGTAAGTGTGCCAAGCTAACTCAAAAGGACATGCTTGAACATCCACTAAACAGAAATCACTTTGTTTAAATTCAGGCATTTTGGAAGGTTGTTTTTTTATGTACACCTAAAATATTAAACATTATTTTAATAAAACATATTATAATAACACCATTATTTTCCATTGTATCTTTTTTGAGCAAATTAAAACGCAAGATTTTTGCTCCAGAGTTTTTCTGTAAATTATTAACATTTCAGTACAGTATACGTACAGTATGCTTCCTTAACCCCAATATGTTCAACATATTTGTCAAGGTAGTAAGACAAATATCCTAAATATATGCCAAGATTTTAAAGACATGTCACTGTAAAAATCTGATACAATTACAGTATATGACCTATAATATCAAACACTTCCTCCAGTTATCAGTTATCAGCAGATGCTGCTGGAGGATATTACCCTGGTTTGTCATGACTGGTTGACCACAGACCTTTCTCTTCCTGTTTCTACAGGTGATTACAGTGTACAAAAACGTTCTAATAATGCTAATAAAACTTTAAGACATATAAAGTAAAAATAAAGAAGTATAAAAAATAAATATTTGGCTTACAGTATCTTGAATTTCTGATTTTTGTGTCACTTCAGGAATGATATACTACAAAACTTGGCTATGGCTATTATTACACATACTGTAAGTCTTTAAAATTCCTGACATTTTATTTTTAAACTTTACCAATTAAATAATATGTAGATTTAAAACATCAATATTTACAAATCCCATAACTATCCATAATGGACAAAGAATTGATTCCTAAAATAATGATGTTTCAATACTGCTAATACTACTACTAAGGGTGGAGTGGTGGCTCTGTGGCTGTGCCTGTTGCTGGAAGGTTGCTGGTTCAAATCCCGTGGCTTCTGAGCAAGGCCCTTAACCCCAACTGCTCCAGGGGTGTTGTACAATGGCTGACCCTGTACTCTGACTTCATGCTTCTCTCTCCCTGTCTGTGCCTCTCATGGAGAGCAAACTGGGGTATGTGAAAAGACAAATTCCTAATGCAAGAAATTGTATATGGCCAATAAAGTGATCTTATCTTATAATTTCTTGCATTATACAGCTTTTCATTCAAAAGAGTCACAAAGGGCTTTCCATACAGTATAAGAGGGCACCCACTCCTTTTACCACTGAAGTGCAGCTCCCCCCATCGTGTGTGCCAGCAGCCTCACTACAATGCAAATCTGACAGGGGTGGCTTCATAAAGGTTAACTCTATACATATTTATTCTTTTGAAAAGTAATACAGGATCTTTAGTTAAACAAGAAGTCAGGACCTCCGTCTAATGTCTTGTCTGAAGAACAACACCTCCTGCAGGAGTGCCCCCAGGTGATATAATGGCACATTGGTCTTGGAAATTCTAGTTCTGTGGGCAAAGTGCCACTTGCTGCCCCACCAACATTATTTGCAACAGCAACCTGGTTCTCCTTTGAAACCTCCTATTCCTGTACTGGACAGGCTCAGGCTTGCTTCTCTCTTGAGATCTGAAGAAAGCAGAGATAGGACTGCTGCCAACACATATATCTACTGTATATGTAAGATATAAATTATATATACAGTATGTAAGATTATCATCATTGTCAAACTTTTAATAGAATACAATTGTGGCTCAAACTACAGTTGCTTTTGACACAGAAAAAAAAACTAAATATGTGCAATCAAACTCTGCAATATCACGCCTGAAACCTAGGCATAGAATAGCTCTCTAGCAATGAACTAATCGCACCACTGGGAAGAAGTTTGTATTATTATTAGTTTTTGTACACTACAGTAGTTCTTCCTGAAGAACTGTTTTTCATGGACAATTTGTCCTCAAGAGACCTGCTACAAACCCTTGAATTCGGATATTGTTTAAAAAGCAGTTCTTTTCTGGAGGCTTATTGCAGTACAACTGCCAAGCAAAACAAATTATTAGGACACCAAACTCTAGTTTCTACTGGTAAAGCAAATAGTAGAGGAATAATCAATACAACTTCAACCCTTACCACCTTTCAACCTGTCCCACTTGCATCTCAAAACTGACAGCATTGTAGAGCAAGGTGTTTATAAATAAGCAACTAACAATCTTTTCCAGTTCACTCTCGGTATCCTCAAAGCTCCCTGTACCACTCTTAAATGATTTCAGCTTAAAGACCTTCATAAATTATATTATACAGTGTGAATTGTAAAAAGCAAACTTATACAAGACAGAAATAGTAGACATGCGATTAACCCACTATAATATAATTTCCAAACTTCACTTATCATCCCAAATCCTTCATTACAATTACAATTTCCCAGCTCCTCCCTTCCAACTTGAGCTTGAGCTTGAAGCAAGGAAATTATCATAGAATGTGCAAATATGACATGTAACGCAGGTCTATGAGTAATAAAGGACCAGCACATATCCTTCAATATCCTTCTTACTAAGGTACATACAGTACAGTATATAGTAAAGGAACAAGCAAAGGTTTATTCTATGCTTTTTCAAATCGTTGTGTTTCTTTTCTTCTCTTTCTCTAATCAGCATGGATTAAACCTTTACTTGTTCCTTTGCAGCCTACGCATGCTGACGCAGCTACCTACTTGGACTGAATATACAGTATTTTAATTCAAGTAAAAACTCAAGTCTAATTCTAGAACCTAATTGCTTGATACCAATTGATTGTGTGGGTAATACTCTGTTTCATGTCATGTCAACAATAAAGAATATTTGCATGTATTTTTTATTGAAATCGTTCTTTATTGAGAAGTCTTTTAAGAGGTGTTGGATTGTTGCCCATCATGCAAATTTATTCAATTATTAATTAAGCCTCTCAATATGACAATCCATCTCCTGCCATACATACAGCTTCATATTAGAATTAAACTTTAAGAAAGCTTCAGGAATAAAATGTTCACATATAAATTTATTCACACACTTACATGGTTGCATAAATGAATCTCAGGGGTATTTTCGATGGCCCTGGAGTTTGGGGCTCTAAAATGTTATGAGATATCCCATAAATGTCAGGTTTGTAATTAAAAAAAGAGCAGGGGGTTTTGCCCAGAGCATTCCCTACTCTTCAACTAAAATACTCTTTTAGAAAATCAACCTAGACTACTGCACAAGCAAAATCATTAATTTTAAAATACTGCATTTCTCTCTGCAATTTAAATACAACTGGCATGGGATTTGGTATTTGAAAGAAAACTTGAAGTATCTAAAAATGAATTTAATGAGAATTTGTTATTTTCCTAAATTAAAACATGTGCAATGAAAATACAAGAAATAAAAGACGCATAATAAATAATCTTGGAGGTTTTTCCATTCGCTACAAAACTTCAAATAAAAACAAAACATCATTGCATTCTGTACTTATCATTCATATGAATTGATCACTGATCATTCCAAAAGGCCTTGTGCTGATTTTAGCCTATACTCTGCTTATGGTGCCTTCTTTTTCTAAGAGTCAGAATTTACTTTTAGAACCAACGTAAACAGCGCTAACACATCACCTTCTGTCATTACGTAGCACAGCACTGACTTCACAAGCAGACAGTGCAAGCTTTAATATTAAAAAGTATAAACTGAAATTGAAATTCAACAAAAAAAGAAACAAAAACACTTATCTGAACTGCACAAATCACATTTCTTCTTTTTCTTTGTCTCCTATCAAACAATGGTTTGGTTTAAATTATTACTTTTACTGTTTTGGGCTTGTTCCAATTTGTATTCATTCAGAAGAAATCTGCCAGTATTATTTGGAATTAAATTTCAACAGGCCTCTATAAATGCCCTTTAACAATAGGGCAAGGGCTTGGCAGGGGATCTTTCCCTAAAGTGTACTCAGCCACACCAACGTTGCCTGGCCCCCGCTGTGGAAGAATAATGATATTAATGGAAGGTGTAGAAGACAGAAAGTCAATGAACAGATTTGTCCAGTTTAACCTCTCTGACCCAGCGGTTCCTTCAATCTGTCAGCTGCACACTCCCCTTATACTAAATAGTGAAGGAGCCAGCTCTCCAGACGAGGAGGGAAAGAGAAAGAAACAGCTCTGACGCATTTGCTTTGCAAGCAGGAAATGTGCTATAACAGAGGCTATCGGCTGTAAAGCTCATTGCTCGGTGATCCACCTGTATAGCCTTGCTTCACGTGAGGGAAAACAAAGGCGCAATGCCAGCCCTGTGCATTATCAGCTGTGCGCTTGGCACACAGGAGCGATCTTATACTTTGTTTTGAATCAGTGGCGTAAATCTTCTCCCAGCACTCAGGCATCAGCTGCAGATCCACCTTGCACAAGCCAGCTGGATCCCGGCCAGTAAACGCTGCCAGAGAAGTCAGCAGGCAGTGCAAGTGAGTACTTAGTGAAGGGTCATACAATATGTTACATGACGCGTTGACTGGTGAAAACACAGGGGTTTTTAATCCAAAGGCAGGCTGAGCAGTTCACAGAGCGCCTTCCTCTTATTTACCTTCCAGTCTTCAAAACACCTTGTTTCTCTGCTATAAATTAACAACATAAAAATAAGATATTCAGGTACTTTACAGACTGTACACTGTATATAGTGTAGCTTAACGAAAATGAAAAGGAGACCATGTCTATTGAGAACTAGCTGTGTAGCAATCATGACATTTTTATTTTGTAAATGAACTGCCACCAACAAAAAAAACTGAAGTACCCTATTTCGAAATACAGTATCAATAAGGTGTTCATATATTAGAATTTCTTCTATAGCGCCTATTACGTTTGCAAAAAGGTTTTAAATGATTAATGACATGATGCGAGCTAAGCACACTCTGTCATGCTTTTTCAGTGATATAGAAAGTTCCCTTAGGAGAGGAATGGTTCTTGTTTTTCAATCTGATGATACTCAAGAGGGGTGGTACAATGACAGAGCCATCAGCGTTGGTGCGCTTGAGCTAGTTACATGGATATGGTTTCCAATTTGTCTCAGTAAAGGTCTGTAGTGAGTTTGGTGATCAGAGCATAACCAATGAAAAACAAAATCAGCAATACAGTACCATACAAAATGGCATGGAACTGTCTCACCCAATAAGATAGTGCCTAATTGTCAGTGGGTGAAGGACTGAAATCACACTTGAAAAGTCACAAACCATTTAAATGAATCCATGTTCTATGAAAGGGAACATACAATACTGATGCATAAAAATGGACAAAATTTCCAGTCCATTCAGCATCCATTCAGTGAAGACGAAGTTTTCAGACTTACAATTAACTAAGAACAGAAAGAAATATCAGAAAACAAAGACCAGAAAACCTGTCTCCTCCCAATATAAAGGCAGCGGTGTGGAGTAGAGGTGAGGGCTCAGCCCTGTGAACTCTATCCTAGAAGGTGTGTGGTAACCAAAGAAAAATGTATGTCACTCAAAATCGATCCAGTAAAAACAACACTGGATAAACAGGTACTCTCCAGGTCTTCACTGTTTATTGGAATTGGCTCTCAATGGACTAATCCAGTTAATCAACTCATTTGAAAAAATCAAATTTGTTGTAACATATCCAGTTGCTTACGGTCCATGAGAAACAGACACCAAGTGTTCTCATGCTTGCACTCATAAAAAATCAAGGCTGCTCCTGAGAAAAGGTAGCCAAAAGTGAGATATTTAATTCAGAGGCCTGCTTCTTACCTCGAAATGGCACTGATTGGAGACAAGTCCAGAGATGCGAGGGGCCTTGTTAACTTGCCTCGCTGAGTTCTTGTTTGTGATATCAACAATTCAGGCCTCAGCGTTCTCTCCTTTTATGGAGCTTGACAGCCTGGCGCTAAATGGCTAGCATTCCCATGATTCCTTTATTTTTATAAGGCAGGGAACAGAGATCATTGTAGCCAGGATAGCATGTCAACTCAACAGGACATCAACAGCACAGCTCTAAAAAAGAATAAATCCAGCTTTACTGGACAGGCACTGAGAGGGAGCCAGCCTGTTGAGCGACTGAAAAAGCACATTTCCTTTTTAATTTTTTGTATTGTTAATAAATTTCTTTCCCCATGCTATTGCATTTTTAGCTTTATCTGCTCCAAACATTATACAAAACACTATGTATTGTATATACGGTACTAAGTATGAACATAAATGGACACCAAAATAAACAATGATATATTTTTTTCAAATATTACAATAACAAAAGAATATTAAAGGGATGAAGTAAAGTACAGTATATAAGCAATAACAATGGGAGACTTTAAACACTGAAAGGGAAATGGCTGATCTAACAGATAAATATTTCACCCAGGAAGAAATAATACAGTATGTTGATGACCTAGCTGTGGAAAGAATGTTTACCTTATTTTTCCTCAGACAAATATTTTATAATGTAAACAATTTCTATATTACATAGTGTTAGCTTAGAAGCATAGAGAAATTATAAGTGTTAGGATATATAGTTAAAATGTAGAATGTAAATAAAATGTTATGTTTATATTGTACAATGTACTAGTAAGACAACTTTCTGTGTACTGTGTGTACAATTTTGATCACCATGGTAGAAATAATATACTGTATAGTGTACTACACTGAACCATATTTAGCATCGAACAGAGACGACAAGTATTCAAAATCATCAAGGGCATTAACACATTTATACCATTTAACTTCTTCAGAAGCAAGAGTGAAACATGAACCCTGAGTTATAGAAAACTCTGATTATAATAACAATTGATTCAATAGTAATTCAGGGGTTACAGAGAAGATGTCTAGAAATACCACCAAGATGGAAAAAATAATCTATACATTTTTTAAACTACTGCATAAAATTGAATGTTCACATTGAATTCCACACAGGGAATTGCACAAAACACGAGTTACATGTTGAAGTGGTGAAATTTACTCAGCACACAAGCTGCAGAATTCCAGACATGATGTTTCGTACCTTAGTAGGGACCACTAGATAGACACTGTAAGGCATTACAGTAATCTAAACTTGATTAAATAAATGTATGTATATTTTTTTCAGCATCAAATAGACGCAGCAAAAACCTTAACCTGGCAATGTTACATGGATGGAAAAAATATTTTGACATTTCTAAAATGGTCTTAGGATGACAACATACAGTAGGTTCAATAATAGCAACAAGATTTCTAACTTTGGTCAAGGGTTCAATTTCAACACCATCAACAATGTCACTGAAATGACACAGCAGTTCTCGGGAGGCAATAAACACATCATCTCATGTTTCCTTAAAAGATTTTGGTTCCTTACAATATCAAATTATATCTGATTTTGCATGTGAATCTGCATTTCATCAGCATAATAATGAAGTCCAAGTCCATGAATAAAGTAAGAGAAAACATAAATATGCTGAACAGTAAAGGTCCCAGCAAAGGATTCTGTGGGACACCCTGAGCAATTTAGACATTTTCATTTTTAGAACAGCCAAGATTTACTTAATTGTTTAGTACTGGTGAAATATGAGTCAAATCTTTGAAAGGAAGTAGTATCCATCCTTTTCCTAACTGCTTTATCCAATAAAGACTCAGACGGGAGCGAGAAACTACCCTGGCAGGAAATAGGCGCATGGCAGGATACACCCTGGACAGGACTCCAGTCCGTCACAGGGCACACACAGACACTGTCACATACAGGGCTGTTTACTGAAGCCAATTAACCTACAGTGTACCAGTATGTCTTTGGACTGTGGGAGGAAGCTGAAGCAGCTGGAGGAAACTCATATGAATACAGGGAGAACATACAAACTCCACACAGATAGAGCCCCAGAAATTGAACCCAGGGCTCCAGTGCTGCGGGCCTCCAGAAAGGAAGGAGCAATATTACCTAAATGTCTATACAATCTAGTCAAATTTCTATACAATCTAGTCAAATACCAAATAAAAAGTTACACTTTACACCAAAACGATTAGACTACTAAGTGAATCAGTATCAGAAATCACTTTAACAAATATGTTTCTATATGATGCATTTGTCTGATGTTTATCTCCAACTGTAGAGGTTCAAACAGCTCATTAAATGCAACTGAGTCACAGCCATCCATTCCTGACTTTGTGAGAAAGGGTAAATTGGAAATAAGATGGTGGTTGTTAAACACTTTAAGGTCTAGACCAGGTTTCTGTAAAACAGGTATGATAACAGGAAAACCTAGCCCTACCAGAATAAGACCTGATTTAAAAACTCATTTATGAGGTTGATAATAATGAACACAGAACAGACAAAGCAGATTTGAGTAGAGACATACTGTAGAAACATACAAAGCAGACAAAAGGTCTTATTATAGCTACTAGATAATTACATAGATACTGTAGCATTCAAAACAGCAAAATGAAGAACTCAGATCTAGAAGGAATCAGGGAAGCTGGTTCCAGAAGGTGACGTCAGCAGTTCATTATTCATAGTGTGTATTTTATTGAGACAAAATGCATGAATGTGTTAAGCAGTTCAGTAGGGGTGGGGAAGCAGACTTATTAACAGGTTCAGGAATTTTGTTCATGGTGGAATCAAGGACTGTAGGTTTACTGTCAACCTTCTCAATAAGATAAGAAAATATAAAGAGAACCTAGAAGCCTTAAAATTATTCCTACAGGACAGCTCATGAATCTGTAAATGTACAGTCAGACCCATCTTTCTCCATAAACAAATGTACACCAACCACTATTTTACGTATTAAAAGAGTCTCTTAAAAATGACTCATGCTTTATTATTACAGACATTCTGTTGCTTAAGATATCTGCCAGGATTGATGCTTTTGTTGCATGCTATTAAGCTACTGTATGTTGGAACCAAATACACATACAAAATTCAAACTTTTCAAAAAACATTTTGTTATTCTCATAGGACAGTTCTGCATTATTTTTTGCTTAACATTTTGTGCTGTTATTATTTTCTTTTTAATCCTTAAATTATTGTTCATTTAAAAGACGAAACACTTTGTTTTTCAAATCGAGATAAACTGTTTACAGTCAGTTCTGTCAGAGGCTTTCCTCTAAAATCCTGAGTAATGGAAAACTCGCATTATAATAAGCACTGATTCAATGGAAATAAAGAGGTTAGAGGGAATGATAGAAAAATGTCTGTACATTTTTTAAATTACTATATAAAGTTTTAGATATTAGCAAGGTGGCACAGTGGCTAGCATTGTTGCCTTGCAGTGCTGTGGCCCTGGGTTCATTTCCTGGGGTGCTATTTGTGTGGTTTGTATGTTCTCTCTGTGTTTCTGTGGGATTAAGACTGTCCATTGGTTAAAGCAGTTAGAAAATAAATGGATGGATGGACATTTTTGTATATTATTTGAATATTTCTTAGGTGTTATTTTACCAAAAAGAGTGTTTTATTGTTATAATATAATTAATTAATTGAATGCAACCATGAAAACATTGAAAAGTGTGTGCCAACCTTCAAAACAGAGGAGAAACAGATCAGATAAAAACCCACAGGTGTAATAAAAGATACTGGAATTTATGTATTAAAAATACTTAAAATTAAGCAAGATGGTGGATGAACTTATCTTCACCTTAGGGTTCCTGTATGAAATGTACTACATACAACATTATAATAAACATTAAGAAACAGCAGTCATTCTGTTTGTCTAAAGCACTCATTTTGGCTGGACCTGGGCAGCCCCAGGATGGGACACCTACAAGGAAAGCCAGGTCGCAGCTGCAAATTATATTGAAGGACAAGTAGGTTGCAGTTCTACCTCTGGACTAGAATTTCAAATGCCCCAGTGGCTGTTATGTGGCACTTCAGATTCAACAGGTTTCCAGACTACTTGGCAATCAAATATCACATGGCACTGTTTGCAAGAGTAGGGTGTTAACCCTGGTGCCCTGGCTAAATTCCCTTTAGGATTTCTTAATCTGGCCAACCTAAAGTTCCCCCTTAATTCAATTACTTAAGCAGTTTCTTACTTCTCTCTACATGATCTCTACATGTGTAGTGGATATGTTGGCACATACTGTGCATCTCACGTAAGTGAATGCTGCATTTTAACAGTGGTTGAAGTGATTCCTCTCTTATATGTGAAGCAAGTTAACATCTTTTGGGATGAAAAGCACTATACAGCATTTGTTATTATTCATTATTTATAGAATCAGTTCATTACTCTATTTTCCATTGATACTATTATTTTTTTCTAGTCCAGAAGTTAAATTGTACTTCCTGTGTCATTGTACCAGAGGTACAGACCCATGACAATGTATTTGCTGTCACCTCCTTTATTTTTAATAAATAATGGATTTGAATAACCTTGAATAATTAATCAAAAACTTTAACCAGCTGAATACAAAAACTGCTGGAATTACATAAAGTACTATTTAACATGGGCTATCTTCCTCTCACAGAGAAGTAATCATGCAAAACAAGCAAAACAAATGAAAACACATCAAAATCACGATCCTCACCTCCTGTAGATCAAGCAAGTGATGAGACTCAAGGTAATCCAATGGACAAGTACATAAAAAATAAATGAAATTTTTTTCCAGTAACAAACTGCACAAATGCAGAACTTCAAAGTAGCATTTAGACAACAAAATGAACGCCAGCCTTAAATTTTAATTTTATTTGTTTAACCTAATTGGATAAACACATACTGTATGAATGTGCACATCCACATCATAGGCACAACCCTTTCAAGATGTTGATGTCTTTCATTAATATTATTCAGTAAACAAGTACATGCAGGTTTTCAACAGCACAGTTTCATTTTATTTTGTAACACCACATTATAGAATGTACTGATGAGTGGATAGTTATAAATGACAATGATACATGTAGGTGATGTATATGACAGAAGACCAACATCTAAAGAGAAAATCTGGGGGAGGGTGGGGTATATGTGAGCACAAATCTATGAAATGCATGTTATTTTTCTTTTGGGTGCTGTTACAAATAACACAAATGCAAAATAGAATTTTCAGGCAAACTTGGTTTATCAGCCTTTAATGGCTTTTGTTATTTATCCATTCCACAATTACGCTAGGAACTGAGAAGGAATAATCAGAGGGACACAAGGCAATGAAAGACAGGATCAGGGATCTCTAGATTCAGATAAAGAGGTGGACAGAGTTGGGAGGAGGTAAGCTGCTAGAATTTATGGCTTTTAAACAGCCACATCATCAAAGAGAGATGGCACTTCCTGCCACCAGCACAGCAGACAGGTCAGACCACCATTGTTAAAACAGATGGTGAGGACACCACTATAAATAATATAACCATAACCTCTGTAGCTGCTACAAAACCTTAAAATTAACTAGGAGTTGCCATTTTGCTAAAAAATTCAAAGTATTAGACAGTAATTAAGCAATCTGACACCACAGGGAGATGTATAAGTTTGCTACAAAGTGAAATTACATAATTATGTTTGTAATTAATATGCAACATTTTTATTATCTAGTATTCACATTAAAAACAAAGTCAAAAAGTAAAATGTCCCTGTTGCTTTTAGCTATTAATAACTGAGAATGAAAACCTAATGCAAAAAAAACTAAGCACAGATTATTATGGTGGATTTCATGTTGAATAACTTAGAAAGATGACTACATTGAGTCTTAAAAGCTGACAAACCTAAAATTAACACACGTCATATCAAATTAAAAAGCTCATCACAGTTATTAAAATAAAGTGTAAAGATATCTCACAAAATAAAAATACACTGCATTTTAACATTTGTATGATTTCATATGTATGTTTGTAACATCAGTCTGCTCTTCAAATCATTTTCTCAAACTTTAAACAAGTAAGGGAAACTGGTATTCTGCTGGTTAAACAGCCCAAAGTAAGTGACTATTTGTTCTGCAGTAAGCAATTTTGATTGCCTGAGATCACATGATTTGTCATTTAGATTTTCACTCCTAACCTAAAAGGAGCATAAATATTATACAACAGAACTTTGCTAATTATTATGGACAATACCCCTTTGAATAAAATAAGATACAGTATGTGTATTAAAACAATAAGAATACAATTTTATAATACATATAAATATGTAAATAAGAAATTATCTTCTTAATAAAAAATATACGCATTTAAATGAATGGAAAAAATAACTTCTGTAGTTTGCTGAAATTGCTCTTTTGCCCATCTAAAGTAATTAAACCATAAACGAGGACAAACCGTTCATAGTGCATCCTGTGTGTATGTATAATTAGCTGAGAAATAACCTTGAAGACAGGAGTGATATAAAGCTGGTTTTCTGCTTGTGCTGAGGAATACAACATATGACTGTCCACTCTTCCTCAACATTACTTTGTGGTAGGAAAATCACAAACAATATACTGTATACTAAGGGTGGTAGTATGGGGTGGTTCCTCCACAGTTATGCATTAATTGGTTCATTCATTTCTTCTTTAATGAAGAACACCTGTCATAAGAAACCTATTGTCTTTTCCGTATTGAAAATTATCAGATTTTTATTGTGGTTTGCATGGGTCAAAGAGGAACAACATATTGCCCAGCTGTATAATGGGCACAAATGCAAATCACCTTTGATCAAAGCATCAACCAAATATTTACTAATAATACAGACACTGTACAGCAAAAGGCTGATTTAGACATTCAATTAAAAACAACAGTCTCATTCAATAATTCTAGAAACAATGGCATATTTTCACTGCTAACATTCCCAAACATCTGTACCAAACAATTACTACATTGCTACTGTAGGATAATGTGGAAAATGAGTGGCTTACACTGAGATGTTGACTAATCTGTACATTACACAGGATCTTTGTCATGGAACACTGGTGTGGTAAATTGAGAACTTCCTATTATTTAACATGTTCACAAAGGCTTGAAAATTTTGATGGGTATTCCCAACCATATTAAAACCATACTAAGACTAGAAAAATGGGTTTTTGTTTTTAGTGAATACTTTCATGCTGCAATAACGTGCCACTGTATATCAATCTATATCTTTTTCATTCAGAAGCCTGAATGTTTCTGAAAATGTATAAATAATCTTAAATTGACTGTTAAAATGACCAGTATGGGTCAGTCAAAAGAAATGGCATGAAACATTTTCTACACAATGCAAAACAGTTGAGCCAGTTTAGAAATGCTTTTGAAAAAGCACGGGCAATAAAAGCTGTTTTCATGCATTAATATAGTACTGTACTTGCTAAACTAACTCATTTTGAAACATGGTTTTAAAGCAACCAGCTCAATTATTTTTTTATATGGCTTTCTAATGTGAATTAGATCTAATGTCTCCTATTCACCAGATGAAATTGGGAAGAGATTCATATAAATCAGGTGTATCTTGAGGTCTACAGACTTACAGTTGTAATATTTAAAAGCAATCATCTAATTTAACCAAACTGGTGTAAACAATAGTCTGACCTAAAGAATATCACAAGCAATTGATAATATTTAACAGCAGCACCAGTATAAAAATACATTTAAATACATAAAAACAGTAATGTTTTGCACACATTTTACTGGCAAAATTTCTCACCAAACCTATTCATTTAAAAAAAAATCATAGCTGCACTTACTCTCAGTATTGTGTTTCATCTTGATACAGAAAAGTCTTCCATACAGAGCACTCAACCTTGTGAAAACACAAGATCATATACTGTATTTTAGGCAATTCTTTGGAGCAATGGAAACTCTACTGCCTTAAACTCTATGACCTATATCCTTTTTCCAGCTCCTCTGAAACAATGAGGAATTAATTGTTTGCTTGTTCCTATTGTCAGCTGGCTTCTTCACAAATTTCACATGGTGCTCTTGTCTCCATTAGATAAGGTTCATCTACACGTACCTTACCGAGAAGGGATAGTGGGTTCTCAGGTTACTGGATCCTTGAAAAATAACTCCACGTTTGTTTTTTTTAATGGATATTTTTGCACAAACCAACAGTTTAATTATAGTCGTCATTTCTTAGGAACATTTCAGTACCATAATTTGGGTGATAGATTAAATTACTGTATTATCGTTGTAGTATTCTTTTAAAGGCTTTGCTCAGAGTTCAAATAAGAATAAAGGAATGGAAACAAATCAGATGAGGTCACTGAGTCCATCTAGCTGGTTTGCTGGTCAATTAGCTAGTTACAGTAGCTAGTTAATTAGCTAATTGATCCTAGGATCTCATCTAACCATTTGTGAAAGAAGTGGCAGTATTAGCTTCAATAACATGGCTGGGAAGCTTGTTCCATACTCTCACAGAGGGCCTCCTGTTCTTAGTTTTAACGACATTTCCACATGGTTTCCAGTTGTGTCCTCTGATTCGAGCTTGACAATTAATTTTGATTTTACATCTTCTGGGTTGTCGATGTCAATGTCAATGCCACTACATTATATTAAATGCAAATACATACCTTATTTTTCAACACTGTCCTACAGTACATGTACACAAAACCCAATAGTGGATGTATCCAAATAGTGGATGTGTCCAAAGCACAAATAAAAGGAAAAACATACCTGAAACATGATGTTGTTTAATTCATACAGTAGCACTTATACAGTAGATCTACTCCAATCCTATGTTTATTTTAGAATGGAAAATTCATTGGTGTCTTAATCATCCTATAACCCGTACAGCTGTCAAACTGCTTTACTATTAAGGTACTCTACGCTGATCACAAATGTGCTCTACCGAAATTTTGATACATTACACACTTTGAAGAAATATTATTCTTAAGTGTTCTAAAGTCCATAGAAAACACTTTGGAAACTAATGTTTTCGACTAAAAAAAAATGACAACAGATGTAAATGCATATTCAATTCCATATCGAAATCATTTTTAAGATCAACTTTCACAGAGCCATAATTACAATTGTCTCTTTCATTAGTTCTTTTTTTTAACTCTTTATTCCCAGTGGAGATTTGTGACCAATTAAAGAATCCATGTGCTGTAAGCACTATTTTTATGACCAGGTTATATGTAGGTGAAAGGTCATCAGATTCAGCTCCAGCTAAACAGAAACAAAGTGTCAGCAAGCTGATGTTAGATTTCACAGCAGTGGATACTGATTAAAGAGGATCATGTTACAAGTGCCACATACTTAAAGTGACAGTACAATTATTCAAGTTAAGAATCTGAGATGTTTTTTTCTAGATATACCTCTGGATCCAGCAATTAATCTGTACAGAGGTCTTGCAAATGCAGTTAAATGGTAAATTAAGATTGTTTTGACATCAGTCCTTCAGATGAATGGTTGTAATTTATAACTTTTATTTTTACATAGTAAGCTAGAGCTGTCCAATTTTGATCCTGGAGGGCTAGTGTGTCTACAGGTTTTCATTCCAATTCAGCTCTAAACAAGCTAAACCAGCTGGTTGACGGCTTAGGTGATCAAATTTAACAGCTTCTTCCAATTCCTCAGGAGCTGCTGTGTTTAACATACCTTGAAAACCTGCAGACACACTGACTCTCCAGGACCAGAAATGGACACCCCTACATAAACTGACCTAGCTAGAAAGACTGTAGAGTGGAGTACATTACTTGAATAAGAATTTAGACCATGTTTACTAAAAACTATGTAGAGGTTAAGTTGATATTATATTTGCACTGGAGAGAGGAATAATGACACCTGCATTCCAGTAACGTTTTATCAAAGGAAATTCTTATAAGCCACTATTTTAGCAGGGGGAACAAAAGGCTTTTAAATAAAAAATGTTGTTTTGTTCCTCTATGAGGTTTTGAATGGAACTTAAATCAAATACATTCTTATATTTTTCCTCCAAATGTTTGGCCCAAGTCAACTACCAGTTACAAAGTATTGGTAAGAAGAACCCTCTTGCAGAGTTAAAGCTTAAGTCTTTACATAGTCTTCTAACAGCTCATTTTGTCTAGCTGACTCCAAAACAAAACCAGTTTATTCAGTGCTGACTTGGTCCCGAATTATACAGGTCTCAGTTGGCTTTTTCCGAGAGGGGTCAATATTGATTTTTCGGCCTTGTGTGAACAAGCCTGAATAATCCTTTCCCAGCAAGTTCCTTATGTACAAAGACATTTGTCAAGAATGCTGATGGGAAGAGAATGAAAATGTGAAGGAAAATAAATCCATTACCTAGTCAAAATTCTATTTGACATCATTAAGCCAGATTCAAGGAAAACAGGATAATGCATTCTGCTGGTATAAATTCCTCTTCTTTAACAGTATTGTCAGTCCTCTTTAATTAATTCTTCTGTGCTGTCAGTCATTTCCTTATTTCCTTCCAAAAATCATGCAGAAATTCACACCAGTTTCATTGTTCTCACATTATCACCTTTTTTTAACGTTTCTTTTAGTTTTTAAATTAAAAAAGGCTTCCATTTGGGAAAAGTGGACAGTTTAATTGAAATGAAATAAAAGGCACCTATTAGTGGCAAATGTTCTCAAGCACTAAGCACTGAGAACAGCTGCTGAAATGTTTGCACCTTCGCACACAGTACTTAAACTTAACTCCTTTGCCAAAGTTACCTTTTGTAAAGAAGTGTATTTCTGAGTGTGTTTTTCTGTTTGATTTTGGTCTTTTTTGCGCCTCGTAAGGACATTTTGATTGAAGAGACTTTATTTTTATTTCTCGACCAATAAATGTAGAAAAACAATGGAAAAATGGCTGGCTGTTGTCCTGTCGATGTGGAGGGATCTTGACGTTATAACACATTAGAAAATTTACCTTGCTTGTATTGATTTCAACCGGACTTCAATCTCACATCACTGATTACTTCTCTGACCTAAACTGGGAGGTGAATGACACATCAAAGTGGATTCTATTTATTACAGTTAAGGTGACCACGGATTTGGGTTAATGGGTTTAATCCAATTTTTCTTCTCTGTTGCTTTTTTTTAATTTCCACTTCCTATAACCTTACAGAGGGATGGGAGTAGAACGGCGCGGTCAGTGAACTTAACTGTCCAAGACAAGCAATTTCCGCTGCCCAATTATCCATACAATTTCAGAATCAGAGTCGAAATGAAGGGGAGACTAAGTAAACTTCAGCAAAGGCCTATACACAGACAAAAGAATATCTCCAGGTAGTTCAGCATAGCGTAGTTAAGGTCTATGTTTCTGCATTGCTTTGCTGTACTAGAGTGCCTTTCTTAGCAAAAATCATCTAATAAAAACTGGAAATAAATTCCAGGCATAAGGCTTTATTTGTCAAGCAATTATTCAATTCTGTACACTCCTGACATTTAAGGCAATGGCAAAGAATGCAATACCTCAAGTTTTTACTGAGACGTTGAACCCACAATCTGAACATATTTTGTCTTATTGGACAGGATTATCAGTAGATAATTATTAGTAGCTAATGCTAATAAATGCTAATAAGAAATGCTAATAAATTATGGCTTGCCCATAAAAATATATATGATATATATCATATTTATCGTTATTACAAACGGAAAAAGATGCTATACAGGTTCTTAAATACAGCTCTGCAACACAACAATGTCCATATTTAATTTACAGTAGATTCAGCATTTAGGGCCTAGCAACCCTTTTAATTAAAACTAACAGGAATGAGAAAATATATAAACACTGTCTTAGAAATGTTGGTTATAACATCTTATGAAAACATTAATACCAGACAGCGAAGGAGTGCAACTACAGTATTATTTTTCCAACCTTGTATGATTATTTATTGTAAAAGTACTCCAAGCTTCTCAGGTTCAAACAAAGCTACACACTTTGAATTTAATAGAGGAAGACACTGTTTTTTCTATTCTGTACTGTGATCTCTCAGACAGACACATATTGGCTGAATGGAAGTCCACTGTTGAAGCCATACCAGCCAATAATAAAATATATACTTTTATATTTTACAGTTTTCAGGCAAGTCTTAAGACTCCGTGGATCTTTTAATCTTTTACAATGTTTCACATTCTTTTATATCTATGACACATACTGTATGACACAGAGGGAATGCGATTTACAGAATATCCTGTTTTGAAGACATTACATACGTAACATCACAGATGGGAGTTGATTCAAATTACCTTGTTCTGGGAGATTTAAAAGTTTGGTATTATTATTACTTATACTACTATTGCTAATAATAATGTACCATGGGTTTGACAAAAGGAACACTGTAATAGTTGTAAACATTGACCCTGTGCAAGCTCATGCTACATTGCTGTAAAACATACAGCAGAACTGGAATCAAGATTGATGCCATTTTCTATTACTCTGAATATTTGTATTACTTGCTTACCTGATTAAATATACAGAGATGGTGTTTTTCTGAAGCATTGCAACTGATATAAACCACAATTACTGTTCATCATGACTGTTAAACAGTATATTTTCATCATTTGGAAAAAGTATATTGACTAAGACTGTATATCCACAAGCATGCTAAATATTATAATTGTGTGTGAGAAGAACAAAATATAGTCTTATGAGAAAAAATATTGTCTTTGATAACTGCGCAAATTCTGCAGTTAAAGAAATTCTTGTCTCTTCCCGAGCTTAAGCCACGGAAGGCATATAAATCGCTATTTTCTGTACCACCTCTTATAGGGTCTCTCTGGACCCGTAGCAATGAAAATACACTCCTCCACTACATTAAACTAAATGAAGAATGTGTGGGTGGATAGGCTGTGAGTTGGTATTTGTTTAGAAGTTTACCTTTTGAAGGTCAGTTCATTTCTTGTACTGCACTGCACATAACTACTGCACTTCGAAAACTAAACAACCTCTTCTCTGTGTTCCATAGAGCACAAGGTCCCCCTTTATCACCAGCAGATGCTTCCATGTACACTACAGCACATTAAATAATAGTTGACTAATTAGGATGTGAGGAATTGTTCTAAATACAGTAATCCGCACTGTACAAGCAACCGCTATATAACTTTTCGTTTAAATGAGATGTAGTTATTCCTACCTATTTTTTCATTTACCAAGACAATTTTCACTCTCGAATAGCACTGTTGGGGCCTCGTATAGCATTGCTGAAGTTATATTTTAAATTTTTTATAATAAAGGCTAAGTGTGTATAACCTGACCTGACCGAGTCTAAGTGCATTATAACAGACACCCGTTATATCTGACATTTCAGGAATAACTGAAAGATAGGGATAACCTTATCAGAAACAGCTTATGTGCCATGTGTGGATTGTGTATAGTTCTACTGAACATGCAATGGTCACTTCTAAACAGCCTTTCGTGGTAATAACAGGGGATGTCTGGAACTATATTCAGACTTTAAAACCTTCTCCAAAACTGCTTGGATGCAGAGCACCATGGAGACTCACCTTAGTGTTCTGTGGAAAACTACCTTTTCTGTAACAAATTAAAACCCATTTCAAGCCTTTGCTGAACTGCATTGTGACTTTTTGCATATACAGTAGTCACAAGGGACAGTCCCTAATGTGAGTCAAGCTGGTAACATACAACATATGTAACAAATGGGTGTTATATAAATAAACTTTTGTTATATTATATTAATTACATATTATACAATATTTAGAATGTATTAAAAATAGTATAAAATATATGTATTATTAAGAAAATAATAATACTGGGCTGGTACCCATTTCCTTAAGATGCTAATTCTCTAATCAAACACAAACAAACTATAATCACTTGGAGGAAATGGACACCATCCCTGCAGGAGACTACAAATTCATGTCAGCCACATTAAGCAACATTATATCATTGTCAAGGGAAAGACCCTCCCTTCCCCAGAAAGAATAGAAGGCTCCTAAATTCTATTTGAAAAGCCAATTAAAGTACTGTAAACATACATATTTTACATCAAGTTCTACTGAGGGTAATAATAACAAACAGAAGAAGAAACCTCTGAAACAAGCAGAGAGAAAAATGCTATTTTGTATCATTTCTCTGATTCGGTTTTCTTTTGTTAATTGAAATTATTCAGAAAACATGCTCACAGGAAAACCACTGAATCTTTAAGTCTTTATTTAATGAACCAATATATTTCAAGGGCTTTAAACAATGTGGATTGAAATCCTTGACAAACAGTATTGTCATGTTAAGAAATTGGTAATACAAGACCTCTTCCAGTGATTCAACCTTAATCAGAAAACAGACCTGTACAGAGATTCCATCACTACCACAATTACAAGATTTAGAAGAAGCAAGAATCATAACCTTTGCAGGAAATTTTATTTATTATGTAACCATGGCTCCAAACCTAATTAAATACTCATATCAAATTTCTAAAAATTTCCTGTTTTTCTACTACTGCAATTTTTCCAACAATAATTTTCAGTTTGTTTCTGAGTACAATTTTTAAAACAGCAAACCAATGACAGATACTTTCATTCTAATATTCTTTATGGCCTATTCCTTATAGACTTCTTAATTTATGTTCTGTATCTTATTGCTCCGACATTACACTGAGTTCTGGCCTGATGGCGATGCTAACCTTCTATGCATTTCTATGTATATCTTTATCAGGGTAGTACTGTATGCCAAGTGATGCATAATATGCTTACTAAACAAATACACAAATGACTACGTATGAACAGTCTGGGTGAATTGTATTCATTATGTGAATGCTGTGACATTGACTTTCAAAGAAATGTGTTCCGCACTCTCAAATAAATGACATCAGATACAGGAAATTTAAAATTGTTGCAGTAAATTATTCTATAATTTTGTTGTGCAGAGGTTGCGCAGGCGTGTGTAGCAAAATACTTAACAGCTTTCCTCACTACTGTACATCTGCAAAATTATCTCAGGATTCAGTCTACAATATTTTGTTAATGATTTCTTTTCATCATACAAAGATGTCTTATAACATCAAATGTTAATTTATACTAAATGAAAATTTTCATGTGGGATTTGAAGCCAAAGAGGCTTATAACAACAAAATAACATACTGTGTGTTATAAAAAGCACTTGGATCATTTTAGCTATGCACCTTAGCATTTTAGTACAGGGGCTGTGGGAGCCTGTTCCTGGTCGTACTAAAGGAAACACAGGATGTTATGGACAGCCTCCTAACTAGCATTACACTGCACTAACATTTCAGTTCCCATCTTGCGACTGGATCTGTACTCACAGATGGTAAAATGTAAATCTCACATCAATCCATAAAAAGGGGGACAAAACTGAGACAGGAAATTATAAACCAGTCACTTCTACATGTATTACCGGTAAAGTTATAGAAATGATAGAGCTAGATAAGAAGAATACTTACAACACAATGGTAGTTTAAGAGACAGCCAACCTGGGTGTAGAAAGGTCTTAACTGACTATTGTTTTCACAACACGGACAGTTGATTATGATAAAGAATACCACATGATATATTTATATTTCCAGAAAGCTTTTTATAAAGCCCCTCATAAAAGGCTAATTCTCAAATTGAAAGCCTTAGGAATCCAAGGTCACACTAATAGACACATGGGTCAAAAATGGGTCAGCGAACAGGAAGCAGCACATTATCGTAAGGGACACAATCTCTTACTGAACAGATATAAGCAGTGGTGTCTGTTAAAGGCCTGATGCTCATCCTAATCTACTTGAACAATCTATATTGTGAAAATCTATACAGAAAACAGGAAATGCTACTTTACACAAAGAGTCTTGGATCTTGAATAAGCTTCCTAGCAAGGTGGATGAATTCTAAACTATAGGTTCCTTCTGGCTCAACAAGATTTTATCTCTTAATACTAAACTACCAAGGAGGTACAATACAGAGACCACCTCTTATTTGCATTACCTTTTGTATTTTTTTGCAATTATTTATATCAAATGTTTTACATCAATTCAAGTACATGACATATTGTTAGCTACAATATAAAATGTTGTGCAAGGTATGTTGAATGACAAAAGAGTTGAATGATAATGGTTTCTAAAGGGGCTGGGGGATTATTATTTTAAAAAAGAAATGTGTTGGTCTATCCTTAATACTCTTCCTCATATTCATACAGAGCTCTATCTCTGTATTCCAGAAATACTCATGTTTTATAGAATGTAATGCAATAATGTTTGTTTTTCTTACTTAGGCAACAATATGTACAGCATACTGTAAGTCTACCACTTTATCACCAAGAGCAAATTAAATGTTCTGGCTCCCCTGGAACTTGTCTGGGCAGTGTTTTTGAAAGAAATTAACATAGCTCCCTCTTACTATTAATCAACCAGGCTTTGCCATATGTGTGCAGGCGTACATGATTGCATGACAGTTGCAATGCTATACACCTACTTCTAAATGGAGGAACAGCGTTGTGTTCTGAATGCCATTTATGAGCCCTCTACATCCTGGTGATCATGAAATTCCAGGTACTCATCACTTATTTACGGAAACCCGACTAACATCATGTGGTCCACTTGTTTTCAGAATAAAGACTATGAATGATTAAGTGATGTCACAACCAAAACTGGCATATAATGGACCCTGCATTTACATGTACTCGTTTGCTTTACCACAAGATCCACAGTTATTCTAGGGATTTTATCCTCACTTATTTATAGAAACAGAATATCTTCACAATATTTTCATTAACACTTTTCAGCAGTGCCATTATGTTTTTGCATTCTCTGGTATGCCAAAGAACACTGTAGCTATGCAGCAGACTGCCTAAAATAATAAATGCATTAAACATACAATTATTTCTTAGTCTTTTTGTAGTAATATTTGGAATTACTGCAATAAGATCAAAATGTAAACTTTACAGCCACATTATAATAATAATAATAATAATAATTGCTTACACTTATATAGCGCTTTTCTGGACACTCCACTCAAAGCGCTTTACAGGTAATGGGGACTCCACTCCACCAACACCAATGTGCAGCATCCACCTGGATGATGCGACGGCAGCCACAGTGCGCCAGAACGCTCACCACACATCAGCTATCAGTGGGGAGGAGAGCAGAGCAATGTAGCCAATTCATAGAAGGGGATTATTAGGAGGCCATGATTGGTAAGGGCCAATTGGAAATTTTGGCCAGGACACCGGGGTTACACCCCTACTCTTTTCGAGAAGCGCCCTGGGATTTTTAATGACCACTGAGAGATTATGCAGTTTCATATCAAGGGCTTGCATTTTCCCAGTAGACTTGATAAATCTTTACTGTTTTTAACAGTATGTTTTTGGGTTCAGAGACTGGTTGCTAAACAAACATCTCCAGGAGATGTTCTAAGGACTGAATGACCAGTTGATCCTAATTACTGATGGGTTTACCAGTGCTGTGGTAACAACAAACAATGGTGAGCCCACACAGGACTTTTTCATTGCATTTATTATAATGCCCATGTTTTCATACATCCTTGTCAGTTTATTCCTATTCCAAGTACAATAGGTATCAATTAACGAGCTAGTAAGAAAAGGATCATTTCCAAAGTAAACAGTGTGGGGCTGGCCAATAGGAGACTTCGAGTCACACAAGGACACCAGGGAAACAAGTATTATATGTTTTTCTAGTATCCATGGATAAAACCAAATGAATTATCTTCTCATGGTGTTGCTTCTGTTGCAGAGGTGAGAAATGGTATTTCACTTGGTTGAGGAATTCTAGAATGGATTAACCTTCCTCTTCAATTATATTGCATTAAAGAGACAGATAGCTGTCTTTGCTCCCTGTTTCAAATATGAAGTTTCACCATTACATCAAAGCAGTAGAATAATCCAAACTACAAAAGAAAACATGTTTGCACAATGAGTGTTAATTCATAGAACAGTTACCATGCTGTTAAATCAATCATACTAGGGCATCTTAATGCTTCCAAAGATCAATTAGTTTAATGGACAAGACCAATACAATGCAAAAATATAAAAAATATCTATACTGTTTGTTAATACACTGAATAATGGGGTAGATTCCTAGAAGCTAGAAGACTCTAGTCTTCATATATGTCTTGCTTGAGAATTTCGAATTATGTACAGTAAAGGTAACATTAAGATAAAGACAGAACCTGCTGCAAAATAATTTGTTGTATCCAACATTCTTGTATAGGGACATACAGTAGAAATCATTAGTTGGCCAATACTGTAACCCACAAAGTCCGCATTTATTGGAATATGATCATTTCTATTTATAGAAGTTCAATGCAGTTTAAATAAGTCCTTAAGAACATTTCAACAACAAAATGCAAAGACTAATTTCGATATTTTGCAAATATTTTAAAAAAAGAAATCTATATAGGTCTTTAGGAAAACTCTGCCTTGTCTTCATTGCGCCTCCTGTGATGACTCTGCTATCTAATCCATCTGGAATTTTCCAATGTAAACCTTATGATAAAACCATCAATTTAAAATGAATGCTTGGACTTCACTATAATAACAACCCATGCTTTTCTCTCTGCCAATGAGTATTGTATTTCTTTGGCACACCTGACCAAAAATGGCAGTAAAAAAAACAGTTTGCTACTGCAAAATTTGCATTCAACAAAACCAAAGATGTCAGTGTGTCAGAAAGTCACCCAGTTTTGTGACTGATCACTAGGAGTGTCCAACACTGCTGTTATCACAAGCCTTCATAAGCTGAGAAAGACACTGCTATTAATACGGAAACCTATTCCTTCATTGCTTCTGAAAGTCACTGAATTTATCTTTCTATTATGTGCACATTTTATCATCTTTGAAAGCCATGTACAGAAATACTCCTGATTGTGAAATACATACTGTAGGTGCAGACAAATCAAAATTTCCAGGCACATAAACCATCTATGAGCTGAATTTAACCCAAAATTTAAAATACGTGATATGACTGCACTAACAAAGTTATACCACACATTTTGCATTTTGGAAGAGGCAGGCATTTGTTTAGCCCTGGTCTATAAGATTAATGACTGAACATAGAAAAGCAGCTAAAATATAAACGACTGATTTATATTTCACAAGACATACAGTAAGTTACAAAATTTGATACAATGATCTTGTGGCACCTTATTCTTACAAAATTAAACATAGAAGAGCAAATTCATCTCATTTGAACTATTTCAAATCTTGGCAAAGCCTGTGGAGCAATTTCAGTAACAACATTTGCCAAATTACTGAGAGGAAGAATATCTACTTAAAAACATACATAAAATATAAAATGCACCTCATACTAGTTTGTCATTCAAATACAATGTAGGAAACAAAGCACATTCACTCTTCGCCTGGCTACCTAATGCAAACAATAATGCAAAAGACCATCATTATACTTAATGCAAAACAATGCAAAGTCAATTTATAAATTAAGGTTTCTTTCCAAAATTAGCAGTCAATTGAAAAGAGGTGAAGAAACTAAAATGCTGCAAAACATTGACAAGGTCAAAATGAGAGTATTGTGGAAAACAGCAATATGAAAAGAAGAAAATCTACTTTAAATAGTAAAGTCAATTATTAAATGATTTATTGGTTTCAACAATGTCTCACTGACCAGATATCCATACTTTGTATAATCACATCGAGTGCAAAATAAACTTAATACCAATCAAAACTTACTTTTAATATATAAAAATAAATATTTGCTGCCCTGTAACACACTATAACACATATTATGTGCTGTAGTACTTTGATTCGATAAAGATAGTTCTTCTAAGTGAACTGGACACTCTTGTATCCTAAAATGTAGAAGCTAAGAGTTTTACATAATGAACTAATTGTAAATACAGCATGAGGATACTTGTTTTATTTGTTCACTTTAACCAAAGAGCTGAAATCTTAAAGGAAAACAGCACTTGTTAAGGGTGGCACACAGCCATTAACAGACAAAGCCAGGGAATGGAACTGAAAACTTCCAGGTAATTTTCAGTTAGGTTTTTCTTTAACTGTATGACCACCAAGCCTCCTACACTAATACAATTAATCGTCCTTTGATCTAAAAAGGAAACAATTTTTTAACTGTTTAGGCAATGCTTACACTAACAAGACAAGCTGAACAAATTGTGTTGTTTGTCCCTCTGGCCATGTGCTTCTGCTCCCAGATTCAACAACAGAAATACTGTAGTAATGGCAAGCAAATGAGGATAGCCTTGTGCCCTCTCAAAAGTAATTTGCATCAGGATGCAAAAATGTGATGTTCCTTTAAAAAAGGTACTGTACATGTTTCCAGTTTCTGTAAGGTCTTACTTTACTAGAGTATTGTGACACAGTAAATGTTCAACCACATAATGGACAGGAACAGAACACTGAAAAACAATTAAAATACACATTTCCATCTATTGTATCAGCAGGGCTTAAATTGTCTGTTTTATTTATTATTCATAGGATTTCCACAGGATGTCAAAGTTTGCTTAAATTCAGACCATGAATAACATTTGTGGTAGACTTACACACCCCTTTGCCCCTCTTTGCACCTGTCATATGAAACACTGATTTCTGTCTTCACTACAGAGATCAGATGGATTTGCTCCACATTACAGAATGCAAGTTAGGAAGTCTGATGCCTCAAAATCTGATCTTTGCAGCAGTGGAATGTTGGATCAATCTGTGAATCAGATGATATGTGACAACCCTAGATTACCCTCAATCTTATGCTTAACAAGACAGAAACAACTGGCTCAAAGGGGGAGGAGGGTCACATACCTAACACAGGGATCAGGAGTAATGAGGTGTGATTAGCAGGATGTGACTGCAGACTCCCATGTACCCACATGCTTCTGGAAATTAGACAATGAACATTCTGTATGCAGGTGATGTACACCTTAAAATATAATCTCAAGAACAGATGCTATCCATATTATAGTCTTCATAGGGATTTTAAATGCAATTAACACTATTTAAATTTCTACTTTTGTTATCCTCTGTTAGACTTGAGCCATTGTAGAACTCTATACTAAATAGTATTATGGTTCAGACTGAAGATTTCATTAAAGTTTTTCTTCTTCTGTGATACATAATTTGTAACATTTCTGTTACAATTCAGAATTAAATTTCTGCTGTAGTAACTTTTATGATTACAAGCTAAGTATGATCTTACATTTCTTTATTACTTTTCATTGCTAAAATGTATTACTCTGCTTTAATTACAGCTTTTTTTCCATAGATCAAGTTAAATCTTGGCCTCCACAGTTCTTGTTTGAAAAATAGTAACAAACAGCACTTAGCACATTTCATTGGGACTAGTTACATACTGTAACTAGTACCAATGAAAAAAAATCAACAACTTTATCTTTTAAACTCTTAACACTTTTTGGTGGTTGTCATCTTATTTAATATTTCAGCTTCCACTTCACGGAATATTGCTTACCTAACTATCACTGAAGTAATAGCGTGAGAAAAAGTAACTAAATTAACCTACTGTATAAACAATTAATAATTATCTTATGGTTTAAGATGCCAAGCCAAGAGTGCAAATGAATTACTACAGTAACCTAAACCTTCTTATTTATTACATTTTTTCTGCAGTATCACCAATATTGGTCTCACAGTCTGAGGGTATGAACACCAATGGGAACAAAGTAACTGGGATTGAGGCAGACAGAGAGATACGTACAGTATAGGTACTATTCCTGGAAACATAATATACAATACAGAATATTTAAACAGAATATTTAAAGCTGACATGAAAACTAAAACACTCAATGCTCAAGTCCACTGCACCTTACTTAGTACTGCTCACTCTAATGAATAGTGACATGAGGTGGCATACGGACTAAATCCTCAGAGTAGTTGCAATTACTAAGCACTATAAGTATAGCATGTACGCATTATAAGCCTTGACATTCTAAATATACTGTACTGTTACTTGAAGAACTAGCACTTATATTCAGGCTTTTATTTGTGTTTACTTAAGCACCAAGTTAAAGGCATCATCTGTTTGTGAAAAGTGGCGCCTGCTTATTGTTACTCCTGCTAGAAATATTTAACTACACAAAAGATATATCTAAGATCACCTACAATATGACGGTTTATTACAACATTAAAACAGTCATGCTGACATTCAAGGGAGACCTTGACCTACAGTCTTTAAGACAGCCACCTAATCTGCATGCACAGCCCACATTTTCAATGATTATATAATCCAATTTCAGTTCTTCTTGGTTGCAGAGATAGCAACCATACAGTATAAAGCAAAACATCAAACACTCTTATTTAGCTGAAAGCCTTTTGATTAATTCAGGCAACCCATTAGAGCTCTTTTGCTCTAATTATATCAAATTTGTAAAAAAAAAGTAAAGTAAATAAGTTCCTTGCTTCTGTATGTTTTGTACATGTCCTTGCAAATTAAGCAATGTATGCTTGGTGTCTCTTCCGTCTTCAATACAGTCTAAAAACCTGGCCTATTAAACATAGTAAGTAAGCTGTCTTGAGTGTGGAGTGGTGCTCTGTTGTGAGCAATAATATTGCAACAGATGCTGGGCCCATTCTCCCTGGGATATTGTTACAAACAGCACTGGAGGCTTGTAAACTGTCTTCAGTTTGGAATTTCATTGGGAATTAATTTCCTCCTCCTTGAGGCATCTGTGCAACACCAGAGTTCAAGGAAAAATGTGTGGGGCTGATTGGGTTGTTAGGACAAATGCAGTTGAAATCAGGTTTGTTGCAACCTTAAAAAAAACCCCAAAATATAATCAATACAGCTTTGTAGTTTATCGAAACGCATTGCTCACACTACACAGTTACATTCCAGGTCTAAAGCCCCTTGAGGTAACAATAATTTATTTAATCAGATAAGTTAATTGAGAACAAATTCTTTATTTACAATGACAACCTTTTGAGCACCCATTTATAGATTTGACTAAAGCAACCTGAGAGTATCTTACTCAAGAGCACAACTGCAATACTTCAGCTGAGATCTGAATCGACAACCTTATACAGTAGGTACGAAATCCTAAACACTAATCCAAACTGCTACCCCATCCATGCTGCGACTGTGATAAGCTATATAAAATACTGCTTTTTGACACCAGCCAGACGTCCCTTGAAATAAAACAAAGCCACACTGCTGCTCTGTTTTCTTTTACAGGTTGTGTTAGTCTAATGTTAGACTGTTGAATGAGTGAATTCAGGCCTAAAATGCAATGCTTTTCAGCTCTTTCTAGTTGACTAAACACGTGATGTGCACACACTGTATTAGCTTCAACAGCGTCCCTTGTGGGAAAACTGCTTCATACCAGTCCAATATTTTAATAAGAATACAGATTTACCACTCAATATTAAGCACAGGTAGATTATTTGTACCAGGAACTGAAATCCCTAGCTTTAAAACAGCTTAACCAGTCATGCACTGTATGAGCTGTGTCAAATAACTTTTCATTCTTCTACCTGACTGCTCCAAGTGGTATCCCCCTGGGGACCCCCAGAAAATGATTTGAGAAGTCTCAGCTGTGCTGGTCTAAGTAAATTGTATCTGCAAATGACCCATGGTGGTAAAACCAATCTGTTGTAATTCCAGTGAGAAGCAATAAGGTGGGAGGGCCAAAATAAAGTATTATTTTAATCTTCAGGAATAATGCATAACAGCAGATCCTGTGAACGACAGAGAAAAAAACATAGCCTGTAATGTTATAATCTGCCAACTGGTCAGACGTTGCGAATAAAGCCACTTTTGCAGGCAGCTGCAAAAATTCCAGGGCAACGTAATTAAAATTTAACACCCACATCAGGGACAGTGTTTAAACAAGTTAGCCTACCACTGCCTTAATGAAAAAGGGTCATTTGTAGAGAAAACATGCCCCTTGAATAGTGAATAGTGTATTGTGCTGTTCCACATAGCCAGTTTATTACCAGTTCTTGCTTGAGTTATGGAGAACGTTCTTGGCATACTTTCTCCAGCACAGCTCAAGTGAAGAGTGAAGCTTCAGCAAACACAGCATTAAAATTTAATACCCTGACACTCTCCAACCCCCACCTCCACGTTCACCACTTTGCCCATCTTTCATAGCTACAATTTGAGCTGGCACTGTAGCACCACTAATATAAAAGTAGTAGCATGGTGATAGAATTCAGCATGCTATTAAATTCTTCTAATACCAAAGCAGAGCTAAAACTGAAGTGCAGCTGTCAAACGCCTATATAGACTCCACTAAGCCCCCTGATGCTGACTGAAATCAAGCTCCCTGCCATATGGAGAATTTACTTCATGCATATGTTTTAGCTTCATGGGACTCCATGCTGTGTGACTTAATGGATCTCAAGCGAAACATACACCCAAACTGCATGATCGGGGAGTGAAAGGGAAAAAAAACCCTGCAAAACTCTCACATTAAGAAAAAAAATTTTTTGAATTAGAAAAGTGAAGTCCACAGGAACAAGTGTCCATTTCAAAGTGCTGGGAGGACTTTTAATTCATTGACAGGTTCGGGAACATAAATTGAGGAGGTGGGGGTCATTTGAGCCCTCTCTAAATAGACCTTTAAAAATATCTCTGCATATCAGTCCCTTAATCGTTTTTGAAAGCTTCTGTTTGTGAAACTGCGTCCTATGTACATAAAATATTTTTTTCAAAGTAGCACACTTTAACCTTTAGTTCATGAACCAGATCAGGCCCTAAGGAAAGGAGTGGCCTTGCAATGAAACAAGATATTTGGATCTAGTCTGAATGCAAAACGTGTTTGACCACAACATTTTTTACTTTCCTGGTGTTGGCCATAGTAACTCTCTTCCAAGGTTTTACAGTTGCTTCATTTCCTCCTTCTTTAGCAACGCCTATTTTATTGTGAGCATTTTAAACACAGATTACCACACTGCAACTTATTTTGAAACATCATTGATAATAAGCAAAGCCACACCGCTCCCACAGCATTCACACAAAACATCAGGCACCGTTATTACTTCTTGTTTGTACAATGCAGCTCTGTTATGACATTAGCAAAAGATGATGTATAGCCCTTTCCTAATAATCTTAGACTTTGTTTGAAATGGAAAGATTATTTTAGCTAGGAAAGAAGAAAAAAAAAGTGGAATTGCTTAATTGAGGTTTCTTGAGTGAAACCATGCATTGGAACACTGTACCCATCCCCCACGTCAGTTGCTAAGTAAATGACTTGTTATGGGAAAAAGTCATTCTGTGCGTTTTCATGTTTGCAAAACACTGCTGCAAGAGCAGGGGAGCAGCAGAGTGCTCAAATTCAATCCCCAGACAAATGTCCAGGAAGAACTGATAGCAATGAAAAGGGGATTACTTTCCATGGGGAGAAAACATAAATAGAATTTTATTGGAACAGTTGATATGTTATCCAAAGGGGTGATTAAAATGGGATTTATCTCAGGCCACTGTGGAACTGTCAGTATTATTTTGTGTTTATTATGAAGACAGGTGCTGTGTAGGGGACAAATGAATTGCCATAGTTTGCATTATGTGCTGCCTGATCAGTACTTAAATTAAAAGCCACTGACACCAACTGTCTTTCTGCTAAAACAAAGCAATGTCAGAGCCTAGCAAACTGTTCTCTCCAGCATTACTATGCAGATAAGAGATTGAAAACACGTTTATGTCACAGTGCACATTTCAGTGTAAGCCTAGACAATGCTCTTTACAATAACAAGGGCATCAAAGAGACAAAACAATCAAGTGCAATTTGAAAACTAAACTATGTTCACTCGAAATGGTCAGGATTACATTTAGCAATGTTTAATATGTTTCAACCTAAACTGCAAACTGACCTGCAGATCTGATTGACAAAAATGTCTGCTTCGGGGTTTTGAGATGTACAATACAGTATACACATACGTGAGTATTTCCGAAGCAAAACAGTTATGTTGCATAGGCTCTTGTCCCATTAACCTGATTTATCTTGTGCTGTATGATTACAGAACACTTTCAAGAGTTCGTATTGTTTAAAGTAATTTGTGCGCCAGGAAATAAAAGGATAACAGCTATTAAATCGCTGCCCATTGGGCTTTTGTTTCCTACTGTACAGCTGTAGCATCTGCCTGTGCTGCTGTGTGATTTGTTTCTGCTTTGTAACAGTTTGGCTGCCTGCCTACTCACTCAGTCAGAGAGGGAGATCCCTGTATTTTTGGGTGGCAGCCAGACTGGAATGTCACCAGGCCCAATCCCCTGCACCTTTGCCAATTCCCCACGTCTTCCTTTTCTGTGACAGCGCAATTACAACCAAAACAAAGCCCATCTGTAATAAAATCCCCCAGACCACACAAGATAACCCAAAACTCAAATCACTTCAGCTCCTTAAATGGGAGTATTGCCTTCCAATATTAAAAATGGGAGGTTTTCAATCCCAGTCCTTTAAAATACTGTATGTAGTATTTGTCTGGAACATCACCCAAGTGTGCTTGGGTGCTACTTTTTTTCATTGGATTAATGTTTTTTATTTCTCGAAATACAACAAAACATTTATCCAGAAGTCTTAAAAAGAAAATAATTAATTTTGCCAAAACTTTAATTTTGCTGTATATGTATATAACTTTGCAGTATATCCTGAAGATTTAGAGTTTAACTTTAGACATTTATTGCATCTTGAGTTTTTTTAAGCGTATCTTAAAGGTTGCACTGTATTGAGAATTGAGACCCTAAAGCTTCAAACAGACTATAGTGCACATTATAAGTGATAACTTAATATGGTAATATAATTTGGAGCTTAGTTATTTTGATTTCATACATTTAAACCATGAATACAATTCATTTTAATTTTTTTATATAGCTTGTTTTGCTCCAGGAAATGGATGATTAATACTAAACATGGTTTAAGAATACATGCGTTTACAGATAGCTTTATGTACTGTACAAATTCACTACAGAACATACAAGTTCATTTGTGACCATTAATTTCAATAAAGTTATTGACAGTTCAAGGATGGTTTAATATTTTCATATAAAGCCACATCTTGTTTCTATTTCCAGTGTTTAATTTATTGCCTTTAAATGTGGTTTAGTTCTGCAACTTTAAAACATACTTAGGCAACTGGCGCCATTCCGTCTGCCAAACCAATATTTATCCTAGACTCTCTTTTTATGTCTTTGAGCATTTCAACAGTACAATTGTAAAAAAACAAAGTTAATATGATTGTCATGCTTTAGTAAACAGCTGGTTCCAAATCTTAAATAATTGGCTTCAGTATTTCAGTATTTTATACTCCAATGTACTGTAAATAAAGATAATACAGTATTCGCTTAGATATCAAAATGTACAGTATTGTATAGATATTTATACAGTTTTATAGCAATCTTAAAAAGATCCTAGATGAAAGTAATTTAAAATTATTTTGCATTTGAATAATAAAAAGATACCATCAATCAAAAACGTACTGTACGTTAAGAAAACCATCAGGAAATATATTCCAAATAGCTCCAAATAACCAAGCCTGGCCAAAATTTATGTTGTAGTTTCCATGACAGAATGATCACTTAATATTTCCGTTAAACACGATAAAATGCATTATCCTGTATTATCCACAGAGAATGTTTATTAACAAATAGTTGTGAATGTTTTAGGCTTATGTTTTCATAATTTTCATCGGGTCAAAACTTTTAAATGCAGACTTGCAATCAAGTAAAGTGTGGTGCTTTGTACGCCGATGTCTAACATAAAGAACCCCCACCTTTCTAACAGCTTGATACTTTATTAAGAAGAAAAAATGTGTTTCGTAAAAAAATCTTGATTTAAATAATATATTTAAAATATAAACCGCTGAGGTCAGCAGTCCGATGGAGTTGCGCTAAAATTACACAGAAGAGATTATTATTCTGCCATTTGTGCCCTCTTTCATCAATACATTAAAATCAAATATTAGATCAATATTTACAACAATATGTACAAGAGCAGTAAGGATTTTGTGTTGTTGAAAAACGCGAAGGCATTGATGTAGCAGCCTCATGTCTAGTTTATTGTTAGTTGTTTTTTCCCATGGCCTTTAAGCACATTAAGCACTACCGGCTACTAGATTCTAATTATTGCATGTAATAATGCATCTAAACTACATCTAATAAATAATCGAGTGTTTGCATATTTGCTACTTGTGTAAGAACAAGTGTATCTCTAAATGTAATAATCAGGATGTTTATCCGAGGAAAGACGAACATACACAGCAAAGAACAAAAAAACATGATACCTATTAGATTATACAATCTTGAAATAACACATTTTAAAAGGATCAAAAATTGTAATAATTAATGTAAATAATTCAATTTCTATTACATATGGTGTAATGTGAAGAGTGTATAATAACATATACCTGAAATCTGAAAATGAAAATATCAGTCTGCCATGCATTGAACGGATCAAGCCAGACATTTCAGAAAGTGTTGGCTGCATTTTATCGCCTCCTGAAATAAGAAATTTCATTAATAACCCAATTCAATTTAATCCGGGATATACAACCAGTTAATCTGCACAATTACTTGTCCTGGAGGCTTTGTATGAAACACAAGGCTAAAACCTATGTTGATTGAAACTAACATATGCAAACAATTTACAACAGACAAAAACTATTCAACGCTGAATTTAAAACTACGCCTTCGCGTAGGTGTACAAATAAATGTGAAATGTTCCGTGTCAAAGCATTAACCTATTCAGATGTACATGACGATATGTTCTGGTTCGTAACAAATGTCAAACGCTTTTTATTACGTTGTTGTGTGTCTTTTTAAAACAAATATGAATATAAATTGCGCACCATCTACAAAATAAATTATGTCAAGAAATACACGTACACGTTTAACATCACTGCTTGTTCCACATTTCATGAGGCCACTGAGGGGCAGACGTCATCATTTCTGGTGTATCCAAGGATACAATTAATAAAAAAGCATGGTTAAAGGTAAATAAATTGTATTTTATTATAGTGTGACTAGCTATATTCGATAGGAAATTAAAACAAATAACTATAGCTAGCTCATATTTCACCATTGTAAAGTTATCGTGCGCGCTTTCTCATTGGACAATAATTAATTAACAATTTGCATGACAGTATGCATTTTGAAACAGCAACTCTAAAGTTTTCCTTTGTGCACCAACTTTATTGGCAAAAAGGCTTAGTGCTATCTTGTGACCTTGGCTAAACTAGATTATACTGTATTAAAGTTTTACTATTTTATAACCCGAGTATTGGAAATAATGCAAATAGAAAGATACAACCTCCTTAACTTATTTAAAGTCCTAAGACCAAAATGTGAAGAAAACAGCAAAGTACAGCACACGCATGCATCTCTCTGTCCTGGTAACCCTCGCAAGTCGAAGGTGATCGTTCTTGCTGTGAATCCGGAGATCTAAGTAATTCAGTGTACTGTAACCATAAAGCGCTGCCCATAGTCACACAAGTTCACAAATTCTTCCACAGCTCCAGCGAGAGCAGCTGGCCTGCTCATTGTAATAATGTATGAAGCGTGTACGAATCTACTCAACACAGCTACACATGCTACAAAATAATATGTATTACAGACATCTACAGTATATACTGTATGTTTGGAAAATTACAGACGCTCGACACCGATAGAAAGCTGTTTTAAACTTCCCCTAGTCAGTGTTAATGAATGAGGTTAGCCTTACCTGTTTGAACTGTTCCTCGTAAGTCCATTCGTGGTGCTGTGATTGTCCCTGCTGTGACAGTCCACCGGGAGATTCAGACTGTCCCGGAGTGGGATACTGAGACTGTCCGACTCTGGACAGCGTATGCGCTGCGGCTGCCTTCGGTGACTGTCCCGGTGCTGCTTGTATCGGGTGGAGAGGCTGAAAGTGAGTCAAGTCCCCTTCCATGTCTTCATCCACGACACCTTCATCTTCCAGTTCATCTTCTTCTAGGTCCCGATCTTCATCTTCCATCCCGCGATCACCCTCCAGTTCATCGTCCATATCCGAGTCTTCAGCCGGGTCTGCCTGCCTCTGCACTGCATGGTGGGGCTGCGGTCGCTCTGCCGTGCTTGAAGCCGAGCAAGGATCAGGTAGTCCTGCGGCGAATGAGCCACGGACTGCTGCCTGGTAGTGACGGAAAGCTATGGCTTGCTGTTGTTGGATCTGTGTCTCCACCATGGATCTTATCTCTTTTTCCTTCTCTGCTTGCCGGAGCTTCTCTTCCAGCGCTAGTCGTGCTGCTTGCTGTCGCTGGAGATTTTCCATGACCGCCTCCAGCTTCATGCCGCCGCTGGGCTGATGAGACTGCGAGCCGGAGAAGTGGCTGTGAGCAGAGGCAGTAGATACCAACAGGGGAAGGGTGTTCGCTGAAGAGAAAGCAGCTTGCTAGACAGGGCGAAAAGACAAGAGATCAGATCTGAATCGAGGGTAGTTGAAGACTACCTTTAAGTGGCTTGTGGAAAAAAAAAGAAAAAAACTAAAGAGTGGAAAAGCCCTTAAAGAAGAGCTCTGGAAGCAATGAATAGAGCGCCGGAAAAAGACATGCTCTAAACGGAAATATTTCACTATGGTCATTGTTGTCATTGTCTAGTTTTAGTCTTTTGTTTTTTCCTAAAACAACTGATAATCACATGATGAAATTATATCTGATTATGTCCGTGATATTTTCCCAACAGGTAGTGATTTTAGTAACTACATACTGTAGAGCCGCTTGACCTAAACTATTACGCTGATACCCTAATAGCTTCTTTAAAAACTTTTTTAGAAGTTTAGAATTCGTATTACACTCAGAAAACAGCATTAATAATGTTGTTTGTAGTGTGGCAATATGATTAATAAACAAGTAACATTTGGCATTTTTGCATTACAAGAAAAATTGGCGTTTTTGTCAACGTACAGTGAATGTTGTTTAACGCCATGTGGTTCGTTTAATAAAGATCAATTAAATACATTCCAAACTTTAAAATATTAGGAGATATATTTGCGTATTTTACTTGAAACGTGTTTATGAAACTTTATCACGAGTATGCAAAAATACATAATATTGTAACACTCGATAGTCTACATTTTTATTTAATTCGTAATGAAGATATAAAAGCATAAAATCTAAACAAAATGCTTACCAAAGCAGATTTTGTTGCAATGCTGGTGTTATCAACCATGCTTCTTCTGCCGGTGTCTGAAACGCAATATTAAATAGTATGATAGTATTCCTTTCGGGGGGGAAAGTTAGATGCGAGTGTATTCCCTTTTGTACATTGAGACCAGTCGAATAAATTGTTTGCAATCTGAATATGTGGTGATTCTTGAAGCCCCGAAGGTTTTGGCAACAAGTGGTAGTCAAAGCCAGAATGACCTCTTCAGCGAGAGATCAGCCCTTCTGCTCACATTTGCTAACAACACGTCAATAGAGTGATAAATAGAGAGGGCAGGGTCTACTGACAGCCAGGGAAATACAGTTTAACAACCAGAAAGAGGGAGCTCGGATAGCAGAATACAGTACCCGATAGCTTAGTAATGACAGGGGAGGGTCTTGTTACTTTGAAATGTTCTATACGAAATTATTTTATGGAACCCCTGATCGAATTAATTTTAGATTAAGTAAACACGCACAAATAAATTACGAAATTACAAACGAAAACGTGAGATTTTGATGAAAGTGTATTAGAGGTAAGGTAAATGCTTGCCAACATGTACAGTATACCGGCATATATTTAGTCAAGCAATCAATTTTACTAAATACTGGAGAATAATCTTATCACACCTATCACCTTCACAAGAGAAAAGTATTTTAAACAGATTAATCAGATGTGACTGACTACTCGCAAGAGTATCAACTCGCATTGGACTGGTCATAATTATTAATATAAGAGTTCACAAAGTTTTCTTCAGCTAGTTTAGCAACCTTACAGACAATCACCAAAGCACTAACTCATAAAAACAAATAAATACACTATATCAATACTCATCAGCCTCCAAACTAACTAAAACTAAAACTTTTAGTACATGGAAGGACTTTCTTATAATATTTTTACACTGAACTGAATCCCGACGGTCTTGATCAAGTGAATAATGTTCCTTTTCCTGTCTTTTTGTATGTACAGTAGTTCCAAGGAATTCCAAGGAATAATTTGAGGATAAGAACATTTGTTCCTTTACAAATAAATTGTGCCCTTTTGTATGTCTCAGTGTAATGAAAACAACAATATTACAGTTCAGAATTTGTATGATGAAGATTCCAAAGACCTGCTGTGCAAGTAGTGATTTTACTATAGACACTAAACTGTTCATAGTATGATGCTGCTTTATATTGTTTTTGTGAAGAGAAAAATCCAACACCTGACCATTAAGCTATTTTGTGAAGTATGCATTAATACATGAGGAAAGTTAACCTCTTCCCTCTAGAGTAGGGGTTTCGGAGAGCTACCATCCTACAGATTATATAGATCATACTTAAATTAGCAATTTGTAAATTTTTAAAGACTTAGGGTGAGGTTTCTTCCATTTAGTAAGCTAACTGGCTACAGGAATGGCCAACAGTCGTCCTTGAGCCATATACTGTACTACAAAGTTTGCAGTTTCATTTAAAATGATCCTTAAAATACTTACTGGGACACGTCAGCTGTTTAAGTGGTCAAAACTAAAAAGTTTGAAGCATTTATAAATTGATGTTTTAACAGTGATCTATAATTGCTGAATTTAAGCTCTTCGGGATCAGTTTTTGTCTGATTAGTGCAATGCATCAAGTCAAAATTAATGTACATTAGAAAACTATAAGAGTTTTCACTTGTGCAACTCACAGTGAAAGAAACGTATCAGTTATGTTTTTGGTAAAATTCCAGTTCCTCTCTTATCATGCATTTTGTGTGCAAAGTACTGTATAATTAAAAGTATTACTATAGAAAACCCACAAAAGTCTTAATGATAAATTATAATATATAAACCATTGATTAAGTCTATGCCGTCTTTCATCACTGTCAGACTCTCAGATCATACTTGCAATAAATTCCCATTTGAAACAGTTATCATAAAATGGGTGACAGATACCAGGGGAATCTAACCCTCATTCAGGCAACTTGATTATTGCTGGCTGTATGATTGGTGATTTCTCAAAAAGGAACCAATTTCATTTGGATGTTGCGGGATTGTGCTACTGCAGGTAAGGGAATATTTTACCTGCTGTTGTTCACCGCAGCCTAAACAAACCTGGTGTGTGAATAAAGCATCAATGCAGCTGTGTCTTAATGAGTAAAGCACAACAAACATGGGTGACTGCTACAGGAATGATTTCTTCAATGTTGACATATCATCAATACTAATAGTATTTTTTTCAGGTCCACAGAAATTTAGTGGTGCTGTGTGCTATTTATTATTCCACCCGTTTGAAACTAGACATAAACAAAACTGCAACACAGACACCAGGGCCCTGCCAGATGGAAACTAAATAATTAACAGAGTTTTAAATCATCACTGAATGCCTCATATGCTTTATACATTTAGTGTAATTTGTTTTGGTCTTATTTCTTTGTATGATAGTGTAGTATAACAGTTTACCCTACATCCCTTTTTAGTGGCTACATACCTCTTGCTGAAAAAGAAATAAAGAGAACTATATAGAGAGAAATAAAAGTAACACCAGCATACAGTAAAAGCAGATTTCTGTTATCAATGTGAGATCACTATTTTTAATATGATTAAAAATATTTTTAAAAAGGTTCTGCTAGTATTTCCAGTTGTTTCAGAGGTTTTTTGATGCCCTGTAAATCAATTGTTACTTTGAAAAGTTTTCAAAATGCACAAACCTTATTCCTGTATATTGAAGAAGCAGAAGGAAAGCAAGGCGAGAGACATCAGGTAGAACATCCATTATGTCAGTCACAAGATATTACTAGATTAAATTTATTACTAGATGGTTTCATTGTAAATACCTCCAAAAAGCTGGTGACCTCATACGCAACACCTGCATACAAAACCATAATCTCCAAAAGTAAATCCTGCAGCGCATTAAACAAAATTAAAGATTTTCGATGAGGTAATAAATTCATATGCTATTTATTAGCCATGTAACAAGGTTAAAAGTTACATAATGAAAGCAATCTTAACACATCTAAGGATGTGAATTACCACGGGCATAAAATGAATGGAAGTAAGGGTAATAAAAAGTGATTTGATATGATAAGTAAAAAGCTGATATCTCTTAGCATTTATATCACACAAGAAGGACAATCATGGGGCTGTAATTTCAGTTCTAGAATTGGTGAAAGTCAAAGTAAAAATAAGACTGAAAGAAAAAGAAAAATGTTTTCTTTAAATAAATGAAAGACCTTGACTTTGGAACAGTCTACCAAATTGTCAGTATGATTAATGAAAAAAGGGAAGAACTTTTTTGAGTGAAATGAAAAGACAGAAATTAATCAAGACAGACATGCATTCTCAATTAGTTATACTAGAACACTGTGAAAAACAAAAATGTTATGGTCTTGCGATTAAGAAACCATAAGGTTTTATATCAATTTTATATGAAATAAAAGTCAGTGATCATCAAGCACATATGCAAGGATTCATTGTGAAAGATATGATTGACAGAGATCAAAGAAGACTGCTTTTTGAGACTCAAAAGAAGGATGTGAATTCTCAAAAAACAGTTTGTGCACCTCGAGTCAAAAACTGGGATGCTCCCATTTGACCAGTACTTGCTTGGTTCTTCCAGACAGTGAAATGATTCCTTTGAGGAGCCTAGAGGAAAAAAGGAAACCAGGCTTTCTGATGTTTGGGATTATAGATACAGTGCTCCCCAACTTGTATAAATCTGACTTTATCTAAAAACATCCTTCGCAGTTTTGTACAACTTAATATCGTGTGCATGAGTAATATCTTCTTTTATATGTCATGTCATGAATATGTCCTGTTATGAAAAGTGTTTTGTGATGCTAAAGGCTTACGTTCTGCTCTTATTATTAAAGTATGGTATAGTACTGTATATTGTTACAACAACAACAACAACAACAACAACAACAACAACAACAAAAACAATAGTGTAATAGAGTAATTTGTATTGTTTGTATTGATAAAACTTGTAAATAATGTTGTATTGCTACAGTATAGTAACTGTTACAGCAAGCAACAAGATACATCCTGAACGAGATGATAGACCAATGCAAAGGCAAAGCACATTACAACCACTATCCCTTTTCAAATTTCTAATTGTGATTAAACAGATTTTCTATGGAAGTTTATGAAGTCCTAACACAGCTCTTGCAACAGTTAATGAGAGGTTTTATCTCCTTGTGAGGACCATCAATCGGTCATCTGCAACCATGAGTCATGGTTGAAGACCATCATGGCAGTTACACATCTGACCATCTGAAGTTACAGGTCCCAAATTAAAGTCTATGTTTTTGTTGTTATGATAAGCCTAAATGTCAAATCCTGTTCTCACTTTCATCCAGGAATTCATAAGGATTTTCAATTCCTTAATATCCTTTTTGCAGAGAAATTTCAGTTTTCAGAGAAAGTTCAGTTGTGCTAGCATTCCCAGTTTGAAGCTGAAAACTGACATTTTAAAGCTGAAATTCTGAACTGAAATTATTATTGCCGCAATCAACTTTTGAAGAAACTGTCATTTTTAAATTCAGTATCTGGAGAGCCATCAGATATCAAGTTATTGAAAAACAAGGGCTGAATTTGCAATACTCCAGCAAAGACGGCAGGTTTTATTATTACAGGAATCAAAACGTTTACCCTAATCTTCCATGTTAGTAAATACGAGTAAATATTTTAATCTGTTTTATTTCTGAAGGATCTTATATTCTTCAACAAATAATAGATGACTCTTTTTTTCCTTGATGACACTAGTCATTCATGTCTCAGGAAAACATCATGGCTGTACCAATAACATGGAATTGTAACTTCTGCTTTGAGAACAATTGCATAGAATGTTAAATTTAATGCACAGTGTATTCATTCTTTCTTGTGTTCATGTGTATAATACTCTTAATTTTAAGACAATGGTTTTCTAAAGGACAATCTTTTATACTTACAGTATTCAACAATAGCAAAGTCACATTGTTTCCTTGACATAACCATTGTTATCCATTTTGATTCATATCAAATACAGTAATCGATTCTGGTTTTAATAATTTGCCTACAGTATATAGTAATGCATTTTTATAGACGTTATTTTATTCCACTTGAAGCATGTAAATAATACAAGAAAGCAAACAAACCAATGTCCTCTAAATTCAAGCCAGGAAATTCATCTAGTTACTGTATTTCTCCACTGTCCCTTATCCAATTTTGTAAATGGGTTGTTCCTCTGGGGGCAGGCAATTTTGTCTCTCCTTGCTTTGGAGGTTTTCCCTTCAAGGAACCTTATCTGTGTGAGGATCCATCCAGGACACAGGAACCTATAGGCAAAACCTCCTAATCTAATGTGAGCACACATTGCTGCAACATCGCAAATCAATCATTAGATCCTGCTTATTTTCTGTGATAATTGTATGTCCTTTCAAGCAACAAATTATTTTTGTGTATGTAAGGAGGATGAAGGGCTTATGAACCTATTGTTGTTTAACTATTTTCCATATCATTGCTCAGCTGTACCAGTTCACCATACAGTGGACAAATATAATGGCTCTGAGCCTGCAACTTTAATATAGAATTGTCGCCTTAACTATAAGCCGCCAGAAAATCTCACTGCCATGTAAAGACAAAGATCATTATTGTTGACTAGTCATAAAAAATGTCCCAAGCAGTTACACGGTGCTAATTCACTGCGTGGTATAATCCTCACTTTACTGTAACATTTCTGAACTTCCCATCTTTAAAAGCAGTGTAGTCACAAAGAAATGACCTATTAACTGCTGACCCCAATAACTCACATTTAAATATCTGGTGTTTTTTTATATTGGAACAGTGCAATGGGAGCATTAATCAATCCCTACTTATAATCCTCTTGAATTATATGTACAAGTGGCACAAATTCAGATCTTAAAGAATTACTTAAGTGAGACTTGAGTTTAATTGTTTTGTTGAATAATTCTTTAAGGAACTTGAGAAAGCTTTTCACAAGTCCACAAAAGAAAACACTATTTAAGTTTCATGGATTTAGACATAGTGCCACCAGGTGGTCATGGTTAAAAGACAAGAAGACATTTCTGCTTTACTGTATCTGAAATGCTTACTAAAAAAGACTCAATTGTAAAAATATTTTCTTTCTGTTGCAAATATATTTATTTTCGCTTCTCTTGCACACTCTAAAACTATATTCTACTGTAGGTGCAAGAAACACTTAATAAATCAGACATATATACAGTACAGTAAAACCAAATCAAAACTGCCAAGTAAATGATAGGCAATGATAGGAGCCTTCTTCAGTTTATCCAAATGTACTTGTACAGTATATAAATATACTGGGCCCTCTTACCACAATGTTAGTTTGTTTTAAATACTATACAGGCATTAAACTGAAAACTTTCCTAAAATGCTCAGCAGCAGTACACACACTATGCAGCCTTTGTAGGATTCATTAAGACACCATTGCAATTAGACTGATACCATAATTTCTTACAATTATCTGTTATAAGCAAATGTAGGGTTAACAATAAAGAAGGAAGAGTAATAGTAAAGACGGAAGAGAATAAATAACAATAAAGAAGGAAGAGTATTGTACTCTCCCCTATATACTTTATATATGTGCTATTATTATATTACTAAAAAGCATTTAATTCTAGAGAATGTGAGATGATATCCATGTCAGACATATTTTATCTCCATTGAGTTATGCTGAATATTTGATTAAATAAACTCAATTTACAGAATGGGTAATACTCTAAATTAATCATCTCTGCTTTTTAATGCTCACAGAATAAATATGACTCAATTAAAATAAAAAAATGTGACCAATCAAACATCAAAATCCAATTTTTATTTTTTTTATTTTGAAATCATTCTATGCCTTTTGTCTCTAGTGTTAATTTCAAATTATTTTCTTTATGAAAAGCTTTGACATGTATCCTTTAAAATAAACATTTTCCATTGTGTTCTGGATATGTTGCCCATTAAAGGAAAGGAAATTCCCCAGTGCTATAGATTGTGTATTTGTTATAATTGTGTTTCAGTTAAAAAAAATCAAAATACACATAAATGAAAAGAACTGGAATACTTTTCAAAATGTCCGTGAATGCACCAAACTCGTTCCAAACGCAGCCCGATACTGGGAATTTTTTCTCCATCACACAGGTGGCCGCCGTGTGCCACCTCAATCACCATATCTCAAATGTTCAGGGACTGACAATATAGGAACTGCCTTCAGTCTCCACACCTATCAGTCTTTGCCACCTTGTCATGAGGCTGCATTGAGAGACCCTGTGCTGAGATGTTATTGTTTTTCCAGATTATGAGGGTTGGGGTTAGAGGGGAAAGGGGTATGGGTGGATTTTGTTGAGACCACTCATTTCATTTCACCAGTGACTCGCTTTGCTAAAGTTATATTAGCCAGGCAGGTAAAAGTTTCAATCTCTTTCCTAATTAATTATCCAGTCTTCTCTAAATAGGGTCAGCTCCTTGAAAGAGCATCCTGTCTGCATCTTAAGAGGTCACTCATATTTCTTCAGTCCTTGTGTTTGATAAGTAGGATTCAGCAGGGATGATTGTTAAGAAGAATTCCTAAAATTAATCAGACCTGTTCTGAAACTCTGACACATTCCACAAGTAGATTTTATTATGCCGGGATCTTTCGTCTTCTCATTCTTCAGGTATAATATCTCTCCAGTGACTACCTTTGACCCATAAAAACCTTTACAACTTTAAATGTTCTCATCCCATATGAAGTTAAGCAAATTCTTATTTCTCTGTAACACTCCCGATCTTCTATGATTCCAACAGGGTCTTACAAAGAGAAGGTCAAAAGGTTGCAGTGGAACTGGGTGAAGTCCCTCTTTTAAAAGCTAAAATATCTCCCTAAGGGTGTAGCTGGGTTTTACAGCATGGGTGGGCCTTGAGTAACACTACACAGGCAAGTTTAACCTTGCAGTCTTACATCATAGTCTTTGTTATTGTACAGAACTCCAAACCACAAATTTATAGTTAGATTAAAAAATATATATTTCTGATGCTGTCTCCATATTGTCTAATTATACATTTGACTGATGACTGATAGATAGCACTTCTTTATGCATTAGGTAGGAAGAGGGTAAATTCTTCAATGAATGGCAAGAGCTTTCCTGGTGTGGTACTGTATTCCAGAGATAACTCAGAATAATTTTAGGTTACTTTAAATTTTACATTTTAATTGATTTTTTTTATTATTTTACATATCTTTTACTTTGACTGTGTAGAGAGAACATGCTCTCCTTGTCATCGCCAGAACTCAGCTACTTTCTCTGCCCTATAGGACCCAAACGAAAACTTTTATTCAAACCTTATGACCCTTTTGTGAAATGAACAATGATGTACCGAGACAGTACGTCATTTAATAAACTAATAACAGCCTGAGGCATTCACTTTAAAGAAAGGTCTCATAGGACTATAATTTAGGTGTGATATGCCATTTTCTATTCTGAATAACCTGATGCTGACAGGAGCGGTTAGCTCTGGACTCAAAACTAGATGGTTATGAGTTAACAAACCAGATGGGTCACTGCTGTTCATACCCTTTCACTACTTACAGTACTGTACCTCTCTCTCCTTTCTCTAGTAAATGAGCTGTCTAAATGAGCACAGATATACAGTTTCTTCCGATACATACAGTTTGTCCCCCAGAAATTAATGACTATAAACCATTGTGTATGGTGACACTGTATTAAACTGGCAAAAGCATAATACATGCAGATGAAAACTGAGGAGCATTTTTACTCATTCTGCATTACATAAAAATTGAGGTGCTTTTATGTATACATTAAGTAGTGAATAGTAGTAACTATTTAATACTTAACTATATTGTCTCTTTACTTTAAAAGACAAAAAAATTGCTGATGGTTAAAGGTATTTAGGAAAAGTTTATTGCACGCCTCCAACAGTAAGTAGAAATATTTAAGGTAGACGCTACTGCAAATGCAGACGTTCTAGCGATACCCAAACGTTAAATGCAATGGGTGAGATCAAAGGTGCGTTTGGGAAATCAATTAATGTGACTAATTCATGTGTTAAAGCTGCTTAATGCAATGTGGAATCAGGATTGGAGAATTTTGGAACCATAACGTGTAGGAAAAACTTACAAAACAGGAACAATCTCAAACGCGATACCATTGTTGCAGCATACAGTACTGTGTATGTGTTCAAATTCGATCATGGATGGTATGTATAACTAATTGTAGAGCTCCACAGTACCTAATAATGATTTTTTTAAATAGCATACGTTGCAAGCACACTACAAGTTAAAAAAATAAACGTAACAGTATTAGGAAAATAGAATGTAATGGTGCCATCTAGTGGCAAATTTAATTTAATCTCTCACCCCATTAGCTCTATTGACAAGGGTTTCTATTTTATTCTTCTCGAGAGGTGCTGTAACTGCCTTTCATTTCAGCTTAGGTCTTACTGGACAGTTCCATACATATTTTTTAAAGATAGCGTTTAACTACATAAGCTGCTCATTTTGCCATAAAAAAGCAGGAGCGCAGGAACAAGGGTGAACAGCTCAGTTCTAGGTTATCAAGTGCCAGTAGCGATCAACTGCTATAGACTATCTCCCAGAAGCTTCTTGCTGAAGTACAGTAGGTTTGTGTTTGTGTCTCTTTTCAGGATGAGTAAATTATCAGTAGCCACTTCATTAAAATAATAATAGGGAAAACTCTTCCCTGTGAAATAATGATTTCTGAGTCCCCATTTTCAAACTTGCTCTTTAGGCTTACTTGTATAAAATGGCATTTCTATAGATTTTATTATGTACAGTATATTATTTTTTTCTTAATGTTTTTATTATTTTGTATATAATTTTCAAATAAATACAACCCAGTCTTTGCTTTGCTGTTTTCACCGATCCCCTTTCATATTCATCTGGGTGTCAGTACTAGATTAATGCTCATAGTACGACAGTTGGTCAGTTTAAACTTAATCCCATGGTCAAGTTTATTGCTTTCCCTAGTCTGATGCTTTCTGTTCAAATGAATATCTCCCCCAAAGATATCTTCTTTATCTTTATGAGATAAAGAGATACTTACAGTACTACATTTGTTCTTTATTTTCTCATATAGAATTATTCCTTCTTTTGTTTGGAACAATATGCACCTACATATTTGAAAATCACTCCTGGAAAGATCTAGATTGATAGGGGACCTTAATTTTCAGTTTTACTTTTGGTGCATCTAGCATTTGTGAAATTATCCACTGGCATACTGTACATCTGTCTTGCTAATATGTACAGTAATCTGATGTGACTGACAAATATTCCATGATACCTACCGTCATTTACCAGTACAGAGTATTGATAAAGATTCATTAATGAGCCACTCTTTTTAATAAACAAATATGATTTCTGGAAATGGAAAAGCATGAAATACGAAGAGCTGTTTATTATGAATGTCACATGCGTAAGATAGTGGAGGTCTCAGCAAAGGGGATTGGACCCTCTGTGGTGCTTAGTAAAAGATGTTATAGAGAGAGATTAAGCAGAGAGCAGAAGCCGGGTCTGCTTAGCGTAGCCAAGATTTGTGGTCAAAAGGAAACATGAGTCTAGCAGCCGGGATTTCTCCCAAAGACGAAGCAAGGAAGGTGAAGGCGAAGAAGGTTAGCAAAGGGAGCGCTGTGAGGATTAACTCCATACCGAGCAAGGAGTTTGTATGTGATTAGTGGAAGCCATGACAATACCCCCCACCGGGTGGCTGCTGATGCCCTAACTGGGTGATCTGGGAAAGCGCGATGAAAGTCCTGAATGAGGCTGGGGTCCAAAATATCTTTTTTGGGAACCCAAGATTGTTCCTTGGGGCTGTATGCTTCCCAGTCCACTTGATATTGTATGGAGCCTCTGTGCCAACAAGTGTCCACAATTTTATTGATGGTGAAGGCTGGGAGGCCGTCAACAAGCCGGGAAGGAGGTGGACGTGGTTGTGGTCTGGAGAGTGAGGATCTGTGGAAGGGCTTGAGGAGGGAGATATGGAAAAGTGGTTAATCTTCAGAGTCAGAGGGAGAGCAAAACAATAGGAGAAAGGCGGAACCTGGGTGAGTACTCAAAATGGGCCTATATAGCGAAGTCCCAACTTGCTTGAGGGTTGACGCAGGGGTAAGTTCCTAGTGGACAGCCAGACAAATTGTCCCTGTCTGAGCCTGGGAAATGGCCAATCGGCTGCTGTCTTCTGTCGCGTCGTTTTCTGAAGTGCTAGTCTGGCGGTTTTCCAAAGTTTCTGGAGGGAGGTGATGTATTCTTGAACAGATGGGACCTCGGTATCTGGGAGGGCATCCGGGATTAGTAGTGGCTGGTATCCTAGGGAACAATGGAAGGGAGACATACCAGTAGAGGAAGTGTTCAGGGAGTGTTCAGCCCAGGGAAGTAAAGAAACCCAATCGTCCTGGGTTGCGGATACGTAAGCCGTCAGGAACTTCAGGAGCTTTTGATTTATTCTCTCCATCTGGCCATTAGCTTCTGGGTGGTAGCCTGAGGTGAGTGAAACTGAGGATCCCAGGGACCTGCAAAAGGCCCTCCAAAACTTGTATATACACTGAGGGCCCCTGTCCGTGACCACATCTTTTTGGATGCCATGGAGTCTGAATACATGGAGAACAAACAGTTTAGCAATCTCCCGGGCAGAGGGTAGAGCGGGAAGGGGAACCAAATGAGCAGATTTGGAAAATCGGTCTACAATGACCATTATAACAGTTTTACCTTGGCTTCTGGGCAGGCTTGTGAGGAAATCGACAGAAATATGTGACCAGGGGCGTTCGGGCACGGGAAGTGGTTGCAGGAGTCCTACCTTCTTGGTGCAAGGGGATTTAATCCTGGCACATATGGCACAAGTCTGCACGTGTTCGGTGACATCGGTTTTTATGGACGGCCACCAAAAGTCCCTAGAAATTAGTTCCAACGTGCGTTTAGAGCAAGGGTGACTGGCGAAGTGGGAGTCATCACTCAACTGAAGGACTTCTGAGCGGATGGGGTTAGAGACAAAAAGTTTGTCCAGAGGGCATTGGGGTGGAACTGTTTGACCAACCAGGGCGCGTCTGACTTGGTCTTCAATGTCTCACCTGACAGCCAAGAGGATCTTGCTAGGAGGGATAATGGGGTCAGACTTGTTCTCTGATTCAGGGGGGTGGTGGAGGTGGGAGAGAGCTTCGGTCTTAAAGTTCTTGGATATGTGATGAAAAAGCGGAATCTAGAAAAGAATAGAGACCTCCGGGCCAGGCAAGGGCTTAGCCATTTCTCAGACTGGATGTAAGCTAAATTCTTATGGTCCATGAGGATGGTGAAGGGATGTTGGGCTCCCTCTAGCCAATGTCTCCATTCCTCAAAAGCGAGCTTGATGGCGAGTAGCTTTCGGTTCCCCACATCATAATTAATCTTGGCTGGGGACAATCTTCTGGGAAAAAAGTACATGGATGGAGAGTCGACTTGTCCCCATGACATCGTGACAGGACGGCGTCCACACCATGGCTGGAAGCTTCTACTTCAACAATGAAGGGTAGAGAGGGGTCAGGGTGTCCAAGGAGCAGGACAGTGGTAAAAAGATGCTTAAGGTGGAGGAAAGCTTTGTTCGCGTGGGGAGTCCTTTTGCCCTGATTAGGGCCCAATCGAATCAGAGTGGTAATGGGGGCGACAACAGAAGTGAAATTGCGGATAAAACTGCGGTAGAAGTTTGCAAAACCTAAGAAGAGTTGGATCTGCTTGAGATTCTTGGGGGTTGGCCAGTCCATGATGGCAGTAACCTTAGCAGAATCCATTTCAACGCCAAGGGGTGAAAGGATGTATCCCAGAAATTGTACTTTAGAGGTGTGAAAATGCATTTTTCCAAGCTTGATGTATAGTTTATTTTGTTTAAGGACCTAGAACGGGATAGAACCTCTTGGACGTGGGTGACATGATCCTGCAGGTTATGAGAAAAAATTAAGATTTCATCGAGATAGACCAAAAGGTATTTTTGAATAATATATCTGAATATGTCACTAATGAAGCTTTGGAAGACAGCAGGGGCGTTTACCAGACCAAAGGGCATTACCTGATATTCGTAGTGGCTGTGGGTGGTCATGAATGCTTTTTCCACTCGTCCCCCTCCTGGATGCGGATTAGATTATATATGCCACGGAGATCGAGTTTTGTAAAAATGGTGGCCCGCCTCACGGATTCCCTCACGGATTCCAAAGCTGCCGGTATTAAAGGCAGGGGGTAACGGTTCTTGACTGTAATTTCGTTGAGACCCCAATACAGGGTCTCAAGGTGCCGTTTTTCAACAAAGAAAAACTCGGCTGAGGCAGGAGAGGTGGAGGGTGGTATAAATTCTGACTTTAAGGAGTCCTGAATGTATGTTTCTAATGCTTCGGATTCTGTTCTGTAGAGGGCGTAGAGGTTAATAATTCATTCTGTGAGCAGGAGAAATGTGGATCGCTGAATTTCTTCCAAATGCGTAGCGCCGATTTGCAGTGAGATTGGGATTGTCTGCCACTGAATAAGACCGGGAGATAAGGGAGACCTGTCCAGAGTTAGAATGCGGATCAGGGGTGTTACGAGCACCAGAGGGATATTCCAGGATTCGGCAAGAGTGGAGTCTAAAAGGTTTCTGGCCGCACATGAATCAACAAAAGCGGTGAGAAAGTTGACCTTTGCCCCAGGAAAGAATTGCAGGGAGGAACGACTCGGAAGTAGGCCGTGTAAGTGAGGGTGTTACTGACCTTAGTTTTTCTGGTAAGCGAGTGTGGAGATGGCTTGGACCATTTGGCTGGACATGAAGTGCGGATATGACCAAGGGCTCCACAGTAAACACAGCGTCCCCCCTGCCAACGTTTATCTTTTTCTACACTGGTAAGTCGAGAGTGTGGGACAGTGGTGTGTTTTTCTAAAAAGGGAGAGGAAGGGGGCCTAGGATGTTCAAGTTGCTGAGATAGTAAGTGTTCCACTTTGCGCTCCTGTACGCGATGGTCCAGTTCTTGCACTTGGGAGTTAAATCCATCTAATGTTCATCAGTCGAGAGGTAGCAGCATCAGGTGGTCCTTCAATTCTTCAGATAGTCCTCTGCGAAATTGGAAAATAAGGGCTTCATCGTTCCAAGAGGACTCTTCAGCCAAGGTTCAGAATTCAATCATATATTCCTGGAGAGGTCTATTTCCTCCATGCTGGGAGGATAAGCGGGATGCTACTTAGCGGTCGTAGTAAGTGTAACCAAATACTGATTTCAGTTTTTCCTGGAATAGATGGTAGTCTGCTGTTTCAGTGCAGCCACCCAGTCCAGTGCCCACCCAGTTAAAAGCAAAACTACAAAAGCTATTTTTTCTCTTGAGGAGGAGGAGAAATACTCAGGGTGAAGTTTGAAGGCGATCCAGAAAGTCTCAGCACTTTGCGGGATCTCCATCAGACTTGTCCGGGGTGGGCAAAGGCGGTGATATGGGGGGCGCAGGAGTTGCCACCGCTGCTGGGGTGGGAGGCAAAGGGCAGAACGGAGGTGGAGACACTGAAGGTCTGGTCACAAAGTCAGTGAGTTGCCGGAGTGTGGTGTGGAGCTGAACCAGGGCGTTTGAGTGTTGTGCCAGAACGGGGAGGACAGAATTGTAGCCTGTGGGGTCCATGTGTGTGGCTCAGTATTTTGTAAGATACTGGAGGTCTCAGCAAAGGGGATTGGACCCTATACAGTGCTCAGTAAATTATGTTAGAGACAGAGATTAAGCAGAGAGTGGAAGCTGGGTCTACTTAGCCAAGTCGCATAGCCAATATTCGTGGTCAAGAGGAAGTGTAGGTCTAGTAGCTGGGATTTCTCAAGATGAAGGGATAGTTAGGCGAAGAAGGTTAGCAAAGGGAGCTCTATGAGGATGAACTCAATACTGAGCAAGGAGGAGCATGTGAGGAGCCCTTAAATAGTGGGTTGCCTGGAGGTGTAGTGCAGGAGGATGTAATGAAGAAGATCTTTCAGGGCCCTATACAGACAACACAATCCGGGGTGGAGTGAGAAAACACAGGGAAAAAAGGCAGGAGTCAGGAATGAATACGGGGGGCATGTCCAAAGTGTGAAGGTGTCCAGGGGTGGTGAGTCAGGGGCAAACAATCCAGAAGTAATCCAAACAGGGAATCCAAAATGGGCAAAGTCCAAAGCCGGGTGGTCCATCAGAAACTAGACATGATAAAAACCGGAACAGGAACAGAAAATAAAACCATAACGGAGGCGATTCCAGGACCCGGGCTCACACAACACGGGAATCATTGCAGAGCCCCGAATTGAGTGGGCGTCTGGCTTTTAAGGTGGGCTGGGAGGAGGCTGAAACAGGGGGCAGGTGCACAAAATCAAGTCCAAAGTGAAAGAGCCGGAACGCCCTTAAGGGGGGGGACTACAATCGTGACAGACGAGGAACGTGGTTGGGTAATTAGGATGTGCGTTGGCGTTTGTGGGAAATAGCAGGGGCTTGTGTCTGTTTAGTGCGTTTGCGTAAAGCAGCAGGGCCTTGTAGTTGATTAGTGGAGAACGTGACAACATGTCCAACTCTGTAGTACTGCTTTTCTTAAATTAGTCGCTTTTAAATGTCATCCGAAGTTGAATAGTCACTCCCTATTGTTGGAATCATGATCCCTTGTTCTGCTGTTTCTGTTGTATTACCTATTTTTATGTTTCAATTAATTGTTATATTATATAATATATTTAATAGATTATATTTCTGGTATTGATGAGTCTAAAAATGAAACAGATAAAATAATGTCATTCCTATTTTTTTAAAATATAAAATAAAGACTCATAATAAAACAACAATTATAAAACATATATTAAATGAAATAGAACAAACAGAACACAACAACTAATATGCTTTTATTTTGATTTAGATCTAGAAAAAATGTTCAAAAATCAATCCTGCTTATTGAAAATTATGAAATTAAAGTCTGTTTTAACAATGATATTCACTAAACCCAGATACCTCTACTGTATCTTGCAAAATTATTCAGATGCCTGCACATTTTGCATTTTGGTTCTTTAGCTTGCAGTCATGATTGCTTAAATTAGCAATCAATATTTGGAATATTAATAAAAATATTATAATATTGTGTAACTTTGTAATATACTCAACATATTCCCCACATTAAATGCAAAAAACAAATAGAAATATGTAAATAGATTATATGGAAAAGTCACAGTTGCATAAGTATTCAAATCTTTTATACAAATTAGTGAGTGGCCTCAGCAATAGTGAGTCAGCAATAATAGTGATTATATTTCAGAATAAAAACACCTGTATCCATGAGGTTCCTTTGTTAGTGAATTTTAATCAAAATTTCAATCACAAAAACAAAGGAGCTTTCAAAGCAAGTTACAGATATATGAATTGAAAAGCAAAGATAAGGGTACAAAAATGGAGAACAAAAAGGGTATAAAATATTGAAGTCTCTAAATATCTCTGTTAACACAATCTACTAAATCATCAAGAAATGGGATGTACGTACATCGTATCACCCAGACATTGCCTAGATCAGGCTGTCTCTCCAAACTGCCAAACTGAGCAGCCAAACAATAAGGAAACTGTTGAAGAATGACAGTGCGAGACCACTGACATCTTTGATAGAACTAAAATATCACACACTCCTCAAAGCTGGAATGTGTAGCTGAGTGAAAAGCCCATCTCATATCCTGCAGTAAATTTGCAATGAAGCACCTGAGCGATCCGACAACAAATTTGGCAAATTAGAACTTTTTAGGCTATATGAAAAGCATTATGTTTGCCACAAACCCCACACATCTTCAAGTCATCACCATCCTTATCCATCCTACAGTCAAGCATGGTGGTGGCAGTGTCATGTTATAGGAATGCTTCGTCTCCACAGGAACAGGAAAGCTTGCTAGGAATGAAGCAAAAATTGACAGAGCACTGGCAAATACTAGAGGTAAACTTGCTTCAGTCTGCTAAAATGGGGGTGAAAATTCTTCTTTAATTAGGATATTATTCAAGCACAAGGGCAAAGCTATGTTGCAGTGACTTTCTGTTCATGTCCTTGTGTGGCCTTTCCAAAGTCCTGATTTGAATCCTATTATGAATCCATTGAATGACTTGAAAACCTTTGTCTATCGGTGAACTACAAGTAACGTGAGAGAGCTTGTGTGGGAAGTCAGTAGAGACTTAACCAAAAACACTTGTGGCTATAATTGCTGCTAAAGGTGCATTCTCCAAATATTGAGTTCATGGTTTGAATATGTCTGCAATCAACATATTTCCATTTTTTCTCTAGCATTTTTTTTAAAGCATCTTATCTTATCCTTGGAAGTCTTCAGTTTGAGAAAAAATCTATTTACCATATAATGTTGTAATTCCGCAAAATAGGACACCAGAGGAGCTGGCACTGTGAAATAGTGGCCATCATTGCTGCCTTACAGCACTGAGGCCATGGGTTCAATTCTGGACCTGGGATGCTATCTGTGTGGACTGGAGTTTGTATGTTCCTTCCATGTTCCTCTATGGCTTTCACCTTCCACCTTCTTGTGAGTTTCCTCTCACAGTCCAAAGACATACTGCTACGTTAATTAACTTGACCTTTATGTGTGTGTGTGTCTGTGTTTGTGTGTGTCCTGCGATGGACTGGTGTCCCATCCAGGGTGTACCCTGCCTTGCCCCTGTTGCTTGCTACAATAGACTCCAACCTCCCCATGACCCTGAACTGGAGAAAGTAGTAGTAAAATCCATGGGTGGATGGGCAGATGGGACAACATTGAAATTTACAAAAGGCACTATATCTGTGGTTTAGATTAATCAAAGACACATCTCTAAAATAAGAAAAAAATTAGAAATGAGATGAGATAGTTATTACATAAGCTGGCATTTTCTGCAGAATAGAAACAATCTTCTTGTGCATTAAGCTGATTCCAAGTTTCAATAAGCAGTGGATAAGCATCATGTGGCCCTGGTGTAACTTTAGTGGCCTTTCAGTAGGATTTAGATACTGTATTTCACCAAGTATAAAGAAAGTGTTCACGCCTCTTACACTCTGTATTAAGGCCTTTTCAAAATAAGTTTGCTATAAAACAAGAATACTTACAGGAGAGGTCTCAAGTACCAATTTCATTATTTTGCTCATAATAACTTCCTAATTTTATCCTTGTGAATTGTTTGTTAACAAATCTCAGTGCTACTCCCAGTTCATGACAGATGTGGACAGATGCAATGTCATCTTCTTTTTCAAGATGCACGCATCACAGTGCAAACAGCAAAATTGAAAATAAGATGTTACATCTTAAGCTTCCGGGAAGCTATAGGGGTCACTGTTGCACAGAAAACACAGGAAACCCTGCCCGACTTAAAAAGTGAAGCGCAGAATTGTGCCATGGTGTCTGGTGGAACCCTGGTCCTGGGCAGTTCATGACAACAAAGGTTCAAACCAGCATACTTTGTGACTGGCGCCTGCTCTATCCATAGGCCCCTTACCAATTTAACCGAATGTCTACAAATGATTATTTAAATATAAAATAAAATGTCCAAAATTTAAATTCAGATTAACAAAAATATTTTAACCTTATTTATAATATTGAAAGGTTCACTACAAAATGTATTTTCCTGTTTGATTATGTGGACTTTAGTTGCACAAAGTAAAATCTATCAGTTCTATCAGGACAAAGATAATTCCCCAAGGGAATCAATCTTCTGTTGATGGCGCATTCTATTAGATACTGCAGATTTTACAAAGATTCCCAGGGGTTAAACCTTTCCTTGAAGCCACAATTTAGCAATGCTAATTAGATTAAAGGAAAATAGCTGATGTCTATAGAAACTCCCTTCAACTTAATATGCTTAATATGCTTAATATGTTAAATATGGCTTATGGAGACAAGGGTTGCTGTAGGACACACTTTTCTCAGAATGTTACATCAAGATCATCTGTAAATTCATTATTTTAGATAAGAGGTGGTAGAAGCTGATATACATTTCCCGATTACTCATGCATGTTGGCTAGCATCTTGATGAAACAGTCCTGCAGATGAAGGCTTTCGTAAAGGCTGCAGTCCACATCAGTTATATATCAAAAGGAATTTAATCAGGCTAATATGCAGCAGTAGCACATCAGACCAGGAGAAATCAGTTCTGATAAATAGGCTTCATTGCAAAACTAAGAATACCAAGGTCGCTGACTCACGGCACGGCAATCCCTCTGATTAAGCCAACATATCCTGGGGATATGAAAAGGAAGCATTTGGGATATTGCAAAAGGTGACTCACGATTTCAGGATTTACAGAGCATACTCTAAGTAAAGTCACAGATGCAATGGAGAAACTCTTTCAAAAGTTTATTGTAACATTTGTTTTTAAAATCCTTTCTAATTGACAGTGATTCACATAATCTCAAGAATTATCGAGGGCATAAAACATATTTAGGCATCAAAACAATTTGATCAGTTACAATAAAAATGTAGTTTGTTACAGTGAGAATGGATTATGGTAATTGGATAGGACCCATGAGACTGTTAGTATTAATAATATAAGTTAAGTCCAGGCACAAAAATAATGGCTAGTTTGTTTCACATTTCTAATGCCCTCAACATGGGTTATGTACAGTACACAAAGTGAGAAATGCTTGTTGGGACATACTGTACTTTGCATTTTTGTATTCTGAATTGCCTTCAGTACTTCAGTCAAATGTTATACATAGTAAAGAGATATTGTGTACACACCAAGTGTAGAATTTTGTATGACAAAACATCTACTATTTTAAAATTAAAAATATGTCTGACCTCATTAGCTAATAGAGAAGTTTTTGGAAATTTTAAGCTGAATCACAGTTTCCTCATTAAGTTTTGTTTGTATATGAGCACACATTATTTCCCACAAGTTTTATATTCCGTAATTGTATGTGAAGGATGTCCTCACTTCATTCCCCAGCTATGAGTTTATCTTAGCCTCACAGTATGAGATGAATTCTTACCATTCTTAATTCCATAATAATTTAAATATCAATAAAGACATTTCCTCTGACTATAACTTGATATTAAAAGTATATAATTTCCAGGGAGCTTCATTATTTGAAAAATGAGTGGAAAGAATACACTTTAACCTGTGACCCTTGATTTTTCAAAATGAATTGATTGATTAGAGTAAGAGATCAGAACATACAGATTCCTGGGTGTCAGTCAATAGCTGCCCAGGAAAAAAAGTGCTGTGGATGAAAAAATCAATAATGATCAAGGGTATTGATCACCTTGTAGGAAATGGAAATGTGAAATAGGTCACTCAATTAATATTTACAGCTCTTGTTATTATTTGCCACCTGAAATGAAAAGCAGAGCAATATTAAAATGATTTACTTCATAATATTGTTTTCCCTGCCTTTTCTGGGATTTTAATTATGATTTCCATGTTAACATTAAAAATTCTAATGTGTTTTCTAAATAACGTTGTATTCATATTGACAGTGGAAAGTAAGCCCATTATAAATTGCTCAATATTCTGCACAAATTGAGTATATTACTTAAGAAGTTATAAGTTATTTTTGTCCTTACAGCGCACACAATATTTAACACACTGGACAAAGGAAATGTGTATTTTTTTAACCTTAGTGGTACAACATAGTGTCATAAGCAAAAATGAATTGTTATGGCACAAATGTTCATTTTTTGGGTAAAATATGAATGTGAATGATTTTAAGAGATGGTGATATGTTCCAAGGGGGTGGAGCTAACCTTGTTTAAGCAGCTCTTTAAGCTAGGAGGGGAGAGAGTTAAGAGAGAGGATCCAAGTGAGGTAGGATTCATGTTGATTATAACTCTCTAAGCATAGTTTTGATGTGTTACCTGTTTTTTGTCTTGAGGTATTTCACACTGTATATTAGGTTTTGGGATCACTGTCAAATAAACTTTCACTCTTGCACATTGCAATTTCTTGTATTAGGAATTTGTCTTTTTTGCATACCCCACCTTGTTCTCCAGACACACAGACAGGAAGAGAGAAGCCTGGGGTCAGAGTGCAGGGTCAGCTTTTGGAGCAGTTGGGGTTAAGGGCCTTGCTCAGGAGCCCAACGGCGTAGGATTCCTCTACTTGCTGTGGGATTTGAACCAGCAACCTTCCAGCCACAGGCACAGATCCTTAGACACAGAGCCACCGCTCCGCCCTATACTGTATAAAAATTTATATTATATAGCTTGTTGTGAACGCAAAAGAATGCTCTTTTTAAGTTTACATACAATAATCAATATTTTGACAAAGTGACTAAAAATCTTCGTAATTAAAAGGTCAGATTAAAATAAAATATTTGAGTAGTCATTTGAATTAATTTGTCACCTACTGTAACTTGCATTAGGTACATTATGTAACCAGGAGATGTAAATGCTGGTTGGTGGGGTTTATGGGAATTGGAGTTCCTAAGCTAAAGCTGCATCAATGACAACTGGGAATGTGTATAGAAGAAGGAAAGTGAAAATAAAAGCCCACACCCAGTTTCCCTCCCCCTTTATGTGACTACAGAATGCACTGCTACTCACCACAAGTGTTTATTAATAATTTTAAAAACTACTAATATAATACAATTTGCAGGGAAGCAAAAACATATAAAAACTCAAATTTAGATTTTTAATTTTCTAATTAAAAAATTTACAACATGTTATTTAAATTTGCATTTAACACTAAAATCTGTATACATGTCAAAAACTCAATTGCGATTTCTGTTTAAAGGCATGATTAATTCCTTTGCTCTTCCCGAGCATCCTTGATATTGCTGGTCTGGAGGTTCATTCATATTATTACTTTATTGTTGACATACCGTGATATATAACATTCTCAGAAATGTGAATATAGTTTATACATCAGGCTGAGTAAAAAAAAAGTACATTTTTTGGTTTGACCAGGAGTTTGACTTTGACCTTCTGTGTAGCAGGACAGCATGTAACCACTATACCACTTGGGTTGAAACTTTAAAGGTTCTTTGAATTGCTTAGTTATAATTTAAAATTTTACTGACATCCATGTGTATGACATGGTAGTGTTTCCAAAGTTGTTTTACAGATTTGTTATTAACTATTTAAGTAAAGATAGTACATAGTACCTTTTTAAATGTGTGGCTTGACAGATATTTAGAAGTTCTTTGAGAATGAGAAACTTTTTTTTAAACCATCTTCGGTTAAAAAAAGTCGACACAACTACAAAGACTTTTTTAAGAAAATGTAAATCAGCCTGCATTACTACTTCATCATCTCTCAATAGCATTTAACCTCAGGACTGGAGGATCACAGCACATCTGTGGCATATGTACAGTTACCAATTGTATCATACTGTATGTACTGTACCTGTGTGCCACACATGCAAATCACATGAAGCAATATCCACAGATATGCCAAAACTAGTGTAGGGTTTTAAAGCCGCTACAGCGCAGAATGTGTAAAATATATTTTTTATAATCAAAATCTAAATCAAATCTGTATGTTTCTATATACAAGCAGCACAAACATGACTTTTTACAGCACATTGTTTGTAGTCCAAATGTATTATCCTTATGAAATGGAATGAGCACGTGGTCACTTTAGTTATATGATTCCATAATAATAATCCCTATCATGTTGGTTTAGAAAAGCACTAGAACTTTTTTTAACAACAGTAATGTTATAACAAGTATAAATTGAAACATTTAAAACATTATAGCACTCTGTAAAGTATACAGTATAGACTTTAGTTAGAACAAGCACATCAAAATAATCACAGTAAGTGATCAATTTAAAGACTTTGATGCAGAAAATGTTTTGGAAGAAGGTGGACTACTGTTGCGTACTTTTTGTGTTGTGTTTTATTTTTAGCTCTACCGAGCAGCTATATATAGTATGTATAATATATCTATATTTATAAATTAATATTGTTTATGACATTCAAAGACATTACACTTCTGTTATTTTTATTGTCAGCTACCAAAATTTTCCTTTATTTACAAAATTCAGTATTAAAATTAAATATTAAGTGGATTTAAAGATGATAAACAGAAGGAAAGCAGATTAAATGAAGCAACCATTTCACTAACATCTAGGGCACCACAAGCACCACAAGTGCCACTGATCAATTGTCTTTGGCCAGTGAATCACACAATGTACCACACTGCAGTACAGCCAACACGGCACTAAGAATTGACGTGCGTTCATAGTGACTGCATCTGTTTGACGTACTGTATATATGACAGGACCCAGTGTGCTGAGCACGTTACATAAGTAACGTCACCTCATTGAAACCTAGACAGTACAGAATTCTGCTGCATGAAAACACCTAGTCTTTTACTTCAGTGGAGATTACCACTATCTAGGGAATGGTCTTGTTTGTGGCCATATTCACAAAACACATCATTTTATTTTAAATATTAAATATTCATTTCATTTTCATAATTTTCAGAAAACAAGGACTCAAACTCATTTTTGGTTTAATAAAAGGTAACAGGTAACTATCATGGTCAAGGTTATTTTTTTGTTCAAACTAGTTGTCTCATCTAACATTTAACAGATTTTAGGAGAACACTGTACCATCTTTTTGAACAATTTTCTCCTCTTCTCTGAGGAAATAGGTTGTTGAATGTTTGAAAATGCAATGTTGGAATAAAAAATCTGTCCTATTTCAACTTCGTAAAACTGAATTTTGTGTTCAAAACCACAAATGGGATTATGAATTTTAAAAGGCTGGAAAAATGACAGCACCAATGTTGAATTCCAGATATACAGATGCTTCAAATGGCTTTTCATTTTCCATTAGAAAAAAATCTAAAAACTATTTTTCTCTGTGGCTTATTTGCCCTTGGCCAGTGACAGTCAGTCCATCACTCTTTCTCTCTTTAAGACCTTCTCTCTGGTGTGTAGTCTTACTGCTGTCTCCCCAGATACGTCACACACCTGCTGAGAAGACGCAAGCCATTAAATAGGGAGGCACTCAGCTGTCAGGAATCAGGAGTGTAACAAGCGACAGTGTCAGTGTCTCACTACCTGTCTGACTGACTGTCACTATGATGTTTAACCTCTTTGTAAGCTGAAAACAATGGCTGTGATGGATAGTTGATTGCACCGGTCATTGATGATAACCTGCACTAAAGTGTCCCCATGAATGTTCACTAGAATACTTGAAGAGGCTAAATGTGCCTTGGTTCAAGCATGTTCTAAAACCTTTTTCCTGAGCACTCTTCAGTGTTTTTTTGTTTGCACCTGAAGAAGAGAAAATCACTGTACATGTGCAGGTTGAAATTCAGATTGTTTTTTTTTTAAAAAGAAACTTCATGAGGAGGTGCTGTTGCTGTGCTTAGTGACAGTCTGAAAATGAGGTGTGGCTCAGTTGAGCTCTGGTCAGTTCTGGCATAAATAAAGCACTGGTCATAATTGTGCCTCAGTACTCAGCACATACAGTTTATATTAGATTCAGGATAAAGATGAATAAGCTGTGTTTTATGGAGGGTGTCTAGGTAATCCTTTCATGAACTTTGCCTCCTTCAAAGCAGAGAGTGGTAGTTAAGATGACAAAGAAGTGCTGATTAAGTCACAGATGAAGTGGTATTGATTCACTCTACATGGAAACTTCAGCCTCTGGGCATCACTGACCCCTCCAACCCCTGCAATTACTCTCCTGAGATCTCCTGCCACGTTGCCTCGCTTAATCGATAAACGTGACAGAATTAACGCTGCTTAGTTTTTGCGACAACAATTAATCACACCTTTGGCTACAAAGTCTAAGAACCGGCTAAAATAATTTGCAAATGATGTACACAAGTACTGTATATCACAAGCACACTTGTAAACAATATGTTTATCATTTCCCCTTCAGGACATACTAAAATATGAAATCAACAAAATGTAACAGATGAAGGTCTAGTGTTAAACACTATACACCTAAATGGTCTATCAGGCAAGACCAGCAAGATATAGACCTACTTGGAGGTTAACAAAAGAAAATATAATACAATGTAATGAGCCTAGAAAAATGAAAAATTCAAAGGCATGCATTAAAATACTGTTATTGGTGTACATACTACCTTTAATACTTTTTTCCAATATCTGAGTTGAAAAATAAAAGATAAGGCATAAGCATTCAAATTGTAGTTAAATAGTTATAAGAAAAATAGAAACTCCAAATGTTCTCAATAACAAAGCTGAATGGCCTCCTCTCATTTCCTCTCCTTTCTTAACTACTGTACTTCACCAGTGTCTTTCTTAATGAAGATGTCACAAGTGTATACATTTTATATAAATAAGCACTAAAAACTTTGAAATGGCAGAAACAGGGGTATTAACCATAATCCAAAAGACATTAAAAATAGTAGGTCATGTTTCATATCCAAGTGTTCTTAAATAAATCAGTGAAGTCATTTCTAAACTCTGAACAGAATTGATTTGCTCCTTAAGAAATTCCTGGAGCCTGGAAGACTGCTGTTATTATTCTGTCATAAAACACAAACGTTTTGACAGGTTCTAGAATGACTGAAGACCCAAATGTGATCATAAGCACAAACTGTGCTCTTTGTTGTAATAGTCAAAGTATAGTATAGAGAACAGCTCCAACTTTTCCAGCACGAAGAATCTGCAACTCCCCAAATTCACCAAATTCGGGAGGCCAGCACCTATTTAAACTCCTCTAGGGCAGTGACACTAGGACAGTGGGCGAGAGAGATCTTGCTACTCTAGGAAAGACCTCTATTCGCTCTAGCTCAGTCAGTTCACTACAGTTGCCACAACAACTTCGTGTGGAAGCTGCTCGTTTGCCAGGGTCTGTCCACACCGTGTTCCACTACTGCCACACCAAGACACACTCACATCCAGAGGCACAGCAAGACAAGGGGATGTAACAGAGAACCAATATACATGTACTAAACTGAACCAGGTAATTGTAGGACAGTCAGCCTAACATGCCATGTAAAATACCAGAGACCAGAGACAGTAATGCTGTTACTGGAGAAGGTTAGAAGTGTTCCACAGAGATGTTTGTAAACAAAAAGAAATTCTAGAATTTTTTTAAGAAGCCACAAAAGGAATGGACATTTGTGTAACGAACAGTTCTATCCGGACCCTATGAGGACGACACAATCCGAAGAAGTGGGAAACACTAGGAAAAGCTCATGCAGGATTACGGGGCAGAAAACAGGGGGACGTGTCCAAAGTGCACTTGTGCACAGGGAAGGTGTGGCCGAGGCAAACAATCCAAAAGTAATCCATAAAGGGAATCCAAAAACACAAGAATAAGTCCATAGCCAGGTGATCCATCCAAACAAGGAATTAAAACCATGAACTGGGTCGGAACCGGCAGACTGGGAATGGGAACAGAGATTAAAACCTTAATGGGACCGGGCGCTTCCAGGTCCCGGACTTGCACGGTGCGGAAACCAGATGCAAAGCCAGGATGAATGTCAGCGCCTGGCTTTTAAGGTGGGCTGGGAAAAGGGGTCAGGTGCTCAGAATTAAGTCTAAAGTGAAAGGGCTTGAGCACCCTTAAGGAGGGGGGACTATGATCGTGACAATTTGGAGTGCTTATGACATTGTGTATCTAGATTTCTAGGAAGACTTTGAAGAAAGCTTCCCCATGAGTCAGTCATTCTTAAACTTAAAGCTGTAGTAAACCATGTACTGTTGATGGATTTATAAATGACTCCAGTAAAGGTGACAGAGTAGTAAGAAGGGAAGCATCTATGTTCTGCAATGTGTGAAATCGTGAAACACAGAACTCAGTGCTGGGACCACTGATCTTCTTCAAGCATATATACAAGCTATTGATACAAATTCGTTATTTTACTAATGATAGAGAGCTTGGGGGAATGGACAACAACCAGGATAGAGTCAATATAAGAAGATTTGAATAGGATTCAGACATGGACTAATACAAAGCAAATACAATTCAATATTTGTGACAGTAAACTTTTGCATGCATTTAAGAAAAACAGGCCACAAATTAATATCATGAAAAGTTCAGAATTCTAGTCGTTGTAGTATATCCAGCTCTCAAAATATCTAGACAATACAAAGAAGCAATAAAATGGCAAGCAGAATAACAAAGTCTGTGAAATACTAGCCACTAGTGATTATGCTGAAACTGTGCAATGTATTAGACGACGTCTGGAGTACTGCACACAGTTCTGGTTCCAGGGCTTAAATAGATGATTAATCAGGAAAAGATGAAGGAGTTTTTTTAAATTAAGACATCTGAGAGAGGATCTGATTGAGGTCTTTAAAATTTAAAATTTCCTAACAGTTATTTCAATTACATTCAGTGAGTAGAATGCAGGAATAACTGGAAGCTGATTAAAAGACAAGTTCACAATAGTATTAGAAAATAGTTTTCTTATACAGAGAATAATTATTGCATTGAATGCATTACCAGGACACGGTAAAGGCAGAGATCCTGGGAACTTAAAAGTCTAGGCTAAACACAGTAAAAAATTCAGTGCCTAGGATAATGAAAAAAAACATTTTAATACTAACTTTAGCATACAGTAGTTCAATAACTGAAACAATGCAATGTAATAAATATATTGCAGTATGGGAATTAGTTATTACTTTTTTAATCATACTCATGTTGTTATCCAGTTGTACAGAATTTAAATATTTTTACTCTTTAACATCCTAGCAATTCTCAGTGCTAATATAGGAAAGATGATACATTGTAATTCAATGCAGACTCCCCTCCCCTTGCCTCTATCCTCCAAGAAAGTAAGCGTGTAGAAACAGATGAAAACAAGCAGGCATCTGGTAACAGCAGTGTTAGTTATTTACTAGAGAAACCTTGCGTGTCAGATAGCAGTAAACCTTCCATGTCTGAGAATAATTAAGCATTATCCTGGACATCATCATCTTTAACTGGTGTTCCAGTGAAACTGCAAAGCACAATGAAAAATAACAGACTACATGTTCTTTGTCCATTGTGAGAAAAAAGGTGTTGCTTACAGGCGCCCTGTTCACTGATCATCAAAGCTTGTTTCCTGAGCTAGATTTACCCTATCAAGGATAAAGGAAATGTAGAAAACATTCTTGATTAGCACAACTGCTTTTTAATTTCCATGTAAAACCTATACTTTGCACCATACTATTTACAGTTTACTACAATTGATAGGATGCTTAACTATGCCAGAGCAATATAAAGATACTGTACCTCAGAGAGCACTGCTGTTCCAATATGTGGCTTAATGTGGGAATAGATGTTAAATGACAGTTGAATAGAACTTAAATTTAAGTTTTAAATTACTGATTAACCTGAAGTGGAGAAGCAGGTTTCAGATAAGATGAATTCAGTGAACTCTTCCACATTCTTTGAGTGATTCAATAAAAGCAAGTTATAGCATGTTCCTAAGGAACAAAGAGCTTGGTGCAGTTGTAATTCGAGCTTGCTGGGGTGTGGAGGAACTGGTTCAGGTGTCTGATTAACAACCAGAGTAGCAGCTTCATTATTGTTGATGCATGGATGGACTGAGCCCACCTGCTTCAAGTGAGCTACTGGGATGTATGCCATGTATCTACTTTGTGTGTTATGTTAACTTGTAACAGAGGAGATTGCAGTAAGGTCTATTGCGCCCCTCAAGGATGAGCTAGATTAATCAGGGAAAGAACAGAATGGATCCCAAGTAGAAAATCAGAGCAGTGGTCTCATCTAAATTATTTGAATGACACCATTTTCTTTTTGCAAAGTTACATCCCATACACAGTGCACAACTACAACTGGGTTGTCCCGCTGGTTATGGCCAATATGTAAATGTTATTGGAGGGGGGATAAGCGCTCACATGCAAATGTAGGTATCTGGGAGCATTCTCCCACAAAGAGCTTACCCTCTGTGCAAGCAGGGTCGGATTTTGGTGTTCGTAGGCCCTAGGCACTTTCACTCTGAAAAAGAGGGGTAAACGCCAATTGAATTACGTCAAGTGAGATGATGCCCTATCCTAATACTAAACCATGTGATTGATGGATTGAGTCGAGCTACCATTACTTCGATACTTCTAATTTCTAGAACAGCCACTAGATAGCGTATGATTATTGATTTGGAGCACCTAGAATAGATCGCAAGCACATCATTTTTTGTTAGTCTCTAATGTTTCTGTCCTTCGTAGGCCCTTAGCATTTCATGCCAAGCGCCTACAGTGCCTAATGGGAAATCCGGCACTGTGTGCAAGGAAGGATTGCATGGAGTTATAGTCTTCATTTATTACTGTTTATTGGGGAGGCACCAAGATGCGCTGCGGGGGGCCAATGATGTTGCGCCACCTGGAGAGTGAAGTTGAGTGGGACAGAGGGAGGTTTGGTGGTGCAGGGCTTTAGCTGATCCCCTCCTGACTCCAGCACCGCCCTTTATTTAGAGAAACGTATTCAGATTTTGTAATGTGTCACTGCTGAAGATAGTAAAAGAGTAACACAATTTTGTAAAATGGACCCAAGAGCAAGCAGAGAAACACCTGCAAACAGGTAACCAGCAGCATGTGTAAGCATGTTTAAGCAGTACGGTGTTTTCAGCCAGCGGTGGAGACAGACAGCAGCAGCACAGGTACAGCACAGGTTAGTGTGGTAAAGGCAAACAGAGTCTAGAGCTGTAAACAGATCAAAACACAGTGCCAGTGCCAGAGGAGTATCCAGAGATTGAAGTCTGGGAGAATCACTGTCAGGAATTCAGGAAGCAAACAAAGCAGAAACTGGGGGCGAAGCTTGAAACATAGCAAAATGTAGCCCTAAACAGCCTAGGTGGGCGAGGTGAATAATTGTCTCCTGGCGGTACAAGACTTCTGTAACTATTTACCATGGTAACCGGCACAGAGTGACAGTTTAGTGTGGGTGTGGCCAGCTACTTTGTGAATACTAGCTCGCCCTCTTATTTGCAGAGACAAGCATGACAGTACCCCCTCCTTAAAAGGTGAACTGTGAGGGCTAAACAGAAAATCAACTGTGCTCCCAACTTAGAAATCATGCAGCAGAAGAGGGGCATGAGAGCAGCTCCAACAGCGCGATAGGCAGGACATTGGGTAGTGGTTTCCTTGTAGGTGCATCAAGGACATCCATCTTGGTGATGAGCACTGTCAGATCACAGTTTATGTAGTCTTGAACCACCTGAGGCGGGTGTGGTGAACTACTGTCTCCAGATGGTACAAGACTATGCCACAGCAACCAGTGCAGAATGATAGGTGACTCATCCACAGCAACGAGCATGACAGATTTATTTTACACAATACAACTAATCCTAATTTAGCAGCATCAGAAGCAGCAATAATAGCATTAGTATTATTTGCTGGAAAAAATGGTCTTATTATCTATATACTTGTCTGATGTTTTTATCCAAAAAGTCTTATAGTACATTTGCACCTGTTTAGGCTGCTAGGTGTTTTACTGAAACAACATTGAAATAATCAGTGACTCAGACCATGCTCAGAGGTACAGCACAACCTTTCTGTTATCAACCCAGAGCCCTAACCACTGCTCATGGTGAAGAATGGTAAACGGTCTTTGTTAAATATTATTGTTATGTTTTTCTTGCTGATTTATTTACGACTTTCTCCTTGATTTTGAAATCATAATTATATATGACAAATTAAAAAATACTACGGTTGAAAATGTTACCCCAGGAAGTGTAAAATCTCGATTCTTAATCCAGCAGGTGTCAGTATTCATCCTTAAATTCATAAAAGATTAGGCAGCAAAACATTGCAAGTTGTAAATTTTATGTTTATTATTTTAAAACCCCAAAGAGACACTCTGTTTAGGATCATTCTATTTATTTCTGCAAGTTCTTTAAGTGGTAGACAAGTAAAAAATTGCACACACAATTATTGTGTATTGATGTATTGATCAATCTTATGAATACCTTAAGCAATTCTATTGAACATTTTTTTTACATGTACAGAAAATAATCCTGAAGGATATGAAGATAGTGTATGAAAAATAGAGGCAGGTAAAAATCTACCAAATGTACGAGTAAATTGCAAAAAAAATAATTTCTTTAATGTGTATGGAATTCTTTCCCTTTGTTTGTTTGTAGTGTGAGTAGCAAACATCTTATGCAATTCATTGTTTTGCTGACGGAGTTCAAAGCCCTGACGTGTGATTCCCGTATTTCTACACCACAATAAATGAGAAAGAATGCATTTCTGTTTTTCACGTTGCTTTGTTCTTGGAAGAATTATTCACACAATAATCACACATAGTCAGAAATAGCAATAGGAATTTTAATCAGTTCATCTTTTTTCCCTTGACCTTTCTACATTCATTGCCACATGACTCACACTTCTTTCTTCTATTAAATCATGTTTTTGGTGAAACAGGGAAGTTGGTTTTCCTCAAGCAGAGTTTCCTTCTATGTTATACTCTGCATTACAGCTGTTTTAAATTTGTTTCAAGCTTTGTGCTTAATAACTTATTAATGTATATTTAATAACAAAACTGCAGATTGTGATTTTTAATTTATTTGCCTGTCAAAAGCATTGACTCAGACCTCTTGTTAATGTTTAATATGTTCTGAAATATGAACTCCCATGAACACATGGCTGTAAGTCCATTTTCCATCCATTTTCTAACCACTTCATCCCAGAATTACAGGGGAGCTTCAGCCTATACTGGCAAGCACCAGGCACAAGATGGGATACAGTATATCCCAGACAGGACACCAGTGCATTGCAAAGCACACACAGACATGTACACACACCAGGGGCAATCTTCCCAGAAGTCCATTCATCTACCGATATGTCTTTGCACTGTAGGACAAAACTGGAACATCTAGAGGAAAACCATGTGATCACAGAAGGCAAACTCGATAAACATAGCACCCTAGATTGAGAATTGAACCCAGGGCTCCAGTGCTGTGTGGGGCACTACTAACCACTCTGCCATCATGGCAGTTGTAAGTCTATAGCGTGATTTCACCTTGCACCAAGTGAATGCTGAGGAGGGTGGATGTGATCTGTGTTATTGAATTTGTTATTATTTGAGTACACAGATGTAGCTCTTTCATAACTTACATAATTAACACAACTCCCTGCTTTCGATTCTTAGTGTACCATTCCTCCCCTTTTATCACAATTTTTTCTTGTAATCTCCTTTATCTCTTCTTTGTAGGCAAAGGCTTTAAAGGCATAGACTGCAAACAAATTTCTTCTCCCAGACATCTCTTTTCAACCCTGTGGTCAGTATGGTAGAAAGCCTGCTTGCTGACCCCTTGTGTAGTGGCAGGATTTCTTGGACCAAGCTATAGTGATCACTACAGTGACCGGCAGCCTAGAACTTGGACTTTGGCCGACTTATGCAAATAGTTGGAAAGGATGTGGTTGAAGATTGTTTATTGTTTACTTAAGAAATAGTTTGTGTTGTATTTCTCCCCTAGTATGTGTGTTTCCCCTGTGATTGTCTATGAGCCCCTAGGACTGCTGGTGTTTCTTAGCCTTTAAAGAATCGCAGGATATTGTAATTTATTTTACAATAAACTGCCTAGTACAGTTTACTTAATCTCTTAAGTGAATTGCCGTGATGTTTTCCTACCATTTTGTGTAACTGATTAGATATTTTTAATATAATTTCTATATAGTTTGTTACTGTGTTTTAATTTTTTTAATTAATATTCATTATTGTACAATAAAATTCTGTCATCTTTCTTTTCACTTGTTTTACAATTACAAACAAAAATACTGGAGAAAGTCCAAGTTTCTTCTCACAATGTTTTAGTTTGGTTTGTAAAACAAGGAGAAACATTTTATTTAACAAAGCCTATTTTGTTTAAATTAAAAAGTAGACCCATGTTTTCACATTATCTTCACTCACAGCTAAAAACAGTAATGCATAATAGTAATAATAACAACATGATAACAGCAAGACACTAACTTCAAGTTCACCACTAACATTAAAAAGGAGATTTTGATACTCATTAAAAAAGATAACAAATATTAAATTCCCACCACTGCAAGCATCCTTTATACTGCATTAGAGCACGAAAACATACTGTAGTCAGGCAAAAGTAAGGGACCTTCTACAGAACATTCACTAGCCAAAGTGTTAGGAATTCTCACAAAAAAAGGAACCCCATCTCATTTTTCTACCAGAATTAGGGGTAGGTCCCTTTTCAGGACATAAAAGTCCATGGGGAATGGGGGGCAAGAGCCACCATTTTTCTTGATCAAGGGCTTGATATAGTATGTTTTGGGTGTCATGTTGGTCTAGAGGTTAGCATTGCTATTGCAGGTTCAGTTCCTGGGGTGCTATCTGTATGAAGTTTGTATGTTCTACTCTTGTTCATCTGGGTTTCCTCTGGATTCTCCAGTTTTCCTCCCACAGTCCAAAGATGGACTGGTAGGTTAGGTGGCTTCTAGGAAAACTGACCCTGGTTTGATATGTTTCTGTCTGTCTATGTGTGTACCCTGCAATAGACTGGCATACCATTATACCTGTATCCAGTTTAGTGCCTGTTGCTTTCTGGAATAGGTTGCAGGTCTTCCACAACGCTGTATTGGATAAAGTGGTAAGAAAATGGATGGATGGAAGTAGTAAAACACCTCATTGTAGAAGTACTTTGGCAATCCCTATACCTTGATCCATTTTCACTGATGTGTGCTGGGTCACCAAGAAACCTCAATTTTACTCAATCTCATTAGGTATAATTTAAACTGGTTAATAAAATACTTATATGGTACAATCATACAGGGTGGCTTAGAGCAATGGGTAAGCTTCTGGACTAAAAAAGGACAGGTTATGGGTTCAACCATTTGACAGTTGCTCTATTTTACACAGCTGTACAAGTGGGGATCACAGCTTGAGGAATTGCATGTAATGGATTAGTGTCCCATCCAGGTGGGCTCTTGTATGCTCTCACTTGCTAAATACTATGATAATCATGGCTCTAGAATGATCAGACACTGTACCCTAGTATGGACGTTATCTTTACTGACAGCGCAGTGCTAAGACATAGACCTTTTCATTGTTGGGTCCTGGTAAATCATGTAAAATCACAGCTGTAAAGCTAAAAAAAATGTGTGCTTTATTTATACAGTAATGGAAACAAACAAAAAACCCTAGTTCTCACCTCTCAGTGTAGCTCAAGCTACACTTCTTAAGTGTCCTCTCTTTGAATACCACTGGACAACTAATCTGCTTACAGGATACAGAAATCCCAAATCAGTCTTCCAAAAAATCAAATGCCTCCGTGTACTGTTCTCCCTCTAATTGAATATATAACAGAGGCTCTGCTCTTCCCCTAGAGAGCTTAGGTTGAGGGTCCACTGGAATCCTCTGCTTCCTAGTTTTAAAATATCACCCAACCACCAATTTGTCAGTTGACTGAGGATGGCAGGTCATTCACCAGAAATCGAGGGCAAACCACAGCTTATTTCCGTCTGCCACCCTCTTACTCTCTCCTCCAAACCAAATGAAGTTCAGACACTCCACATCCATATCTACCCCCATGTGATGGCAGAAAACAGAAGATAGATCAATTGCACAGCTTCCCCCTCCAAGGTCACGCATCCATTGTATTTCCTTGTCTTGGAACCTTGGTGGCAGCCATACCTTCTCTGTGGCCATGGTGATACCAGAGGCACTTTCTCTCCCTCTGTGGCTCTGAAAGTGCTCCCCCTTCTGGGCTTTTGAGATGCCTCAGCAGCCCCTCTTTTTCCTTCTCAGCTTCTTCCTCTTTAACTGATTTTGGAGTCACTAGCAGTCCTCTGTATAGTCCTCTGTAGGAACACATCTTTATGCTATCTGTCAGTTTATCAACTCTGTTCTTTGGTGGCGGGGCTTTTGGGAGACTAATAACCATTTCATTGCCCATTAAGCAACATCCTCTTTCTTCTTGGTCCATCATTTCTTCAAACAGGGCCTTCCTTTTGTATCATTTTTGTATCCATTCTGCAAAACTGCACCAGCAGTGGACTGGTCATTTCTGTCTCTAGGAGTGCTTCTTCTGTGCCAGCTGCACCCTGGTAAACTTCAGATCTGCTAGGGATTGATTCAGCTAAGAATATGACTGACATGGCTGCATGTTTCTCCAATTCCTATCTGCATCTGCTTCCTCATCTCTCTCAGATGCTGCTGGACCAAAACCAGTTCCTCACTCTGCTGCTGGGCATTTAGCTTGACCATTTCCAGGTGCTTCACAAACTCTGATAACAAGCCCTTTAGCCGTGCCAATATTTCAGCCTAAGCTATTTTAAGTCTCCATTCCAGGTCCAATTTTCTCCGAAGGTTCTTCAGCATGCCTTCATTTTCTCCCAGAACAACCGCATACTCCTCACAATCTGCATTTATTCTGATGCTCATCTTCTGAATTTAGTTTCACCCTCAGGAGCAGTAATTCTGTGGCAGTCTGGCTGAGATTAAATGGGATTTCTGTTTGAACGCCTGCAACCAGTGCTTCTTCTATAAATATCTGAGGGAAAAATATCTCAAAAGGTTTTGCTTCTCTTTGTTTCTTTACTGGATGCCAATCCTTCGCTTGTCCCTAGCTTGTCATGCTAAGATCATAGGTTTTGATCTTTTTTTGTTCAACTTTCTCTTATGTGTTGGAGAATCTCATTCTCAATATAAAAAACGTGGTTCTTGTTTTCTATTTCTATGCTCTGGCTGGCCTCCAGCTTGGCCCCTAAAGAAAGAATTGAGAGAATTTCTTCTCAGAAATGGCCTGTATGAGCTGGGATTGAAGACTCTCCACCAGTGCCTACCAATCCTTCATTTCCACCTCTGCAGTGAACATCCTGAACTGTTTCTTGGCGAAGAACTAATCAACTCTTTCTTGACCTTTTTGAGTTTTACTTGGATGCAGCTCCTGTTCAGACTTCCTCAGCTCTTCTTTCACTTCTTTTGGTTGATTCTACTGTGTGTCATCTCTATGAGATGGGCTGACCTTAGTCTTACGTGTTGCCATCTTGGTCTCCAGGCTCTTCCTCTGCAACTCATCAGCCTGCAGGGCTTTGCTTTTCTGACAAGGCACATCTGTTCATTTAATATACTCTTGAAATAGTTTCTTCAATAGTTTCTTGAAATAGTTTCAGCATCTTCAAATTTCTTTGGCTTACCCTCCTATAGCAGTACTGGTATACTGTAGACCATAGCAGCTCATTTTTCTTCTTTCATTTCTCCTATTCTGTTAGCTGTGGGGAGGTTTTTTCACATCCTCATTCCAATTTCTTGGGGAAAGGACTTTTTTGCTTCCTCCCTCTCCTTATATCCTAAACTGGATGGTAAATTCTTTTCCTCTTTAAACCCAGGTATGATCTGTTTTTTTTCTTCCTCTTGAGCTTTTGTAGTGAATTGCTATCTGTCAAGTTCCAGCTCTTTGTAGCTTTCCAGGATTTTTACTATTTCTATCCGACTATTTTCTGATTTCTTTTTCTCAGGCTTTCAGCTGTAGACCATTTTGTATAGTAGTAAACTCCTGTCTTCCCCTATCCTGGACTTCCAGATCATGTGCTTCACATACCACATCCTTCACTTTTCTATTTCTGTCTCTATGAGGGCTGTTGGGTGCATAGTGCACCCTGTAGTGCAAATTTCATATGTTCTTGCTTCCAGGCTATCATTTTCCAGACCACCTCTGTCATGCCATCAAGGGAGTCCATCATTTTAAGGTCTCCTTCTGAAAATTTTCCTTTGTCTTCAGAAAGTCCAGCAAGTTCCAAAAGTGTCTTTTTCACATTTAGCAGGCTGGAGAAAATTCTTTCCTGCCCTCTATCTTCAGCCAGAATGGAGTCCTCGAAACACTCAAGTCCACATTTCACCCCAACAAATCCAGCATTTTCTTGTTTATTTTGATCATTTTAAAAAGAAAATTCCCTTGCACTATTGCTGAATAGCCACTGGGGTGCGCTACTCCCTAAGACTTTAACCCACGCCCACATTCTACTCCATATGTGGCATACTGTATGTATAACTTTTATAATTTAATAAGCAGATCTTGGTTACCAGACACTCAAACACATACAGAAATGAAAAAAAAACAGTGCTCTTTACCTGAATTTCAACTGACTTACATCTTTCGGTCAGGTGACTACACGTCATTCCCTCCAGCTTTCTGGGAATGAGGTTTTAACAAGGACCCTGATCTTGTCTCCATCTACCACACTCTCCCACTAATTCTGGTATGGGATGACCTTATTCTACCCCATTGAACCTGTGTTTATATAATTATCCTTCCTTTTCACCCATTATACCATTGTTAAATATTTAGAATGTGGAATAAAGATAAATAAATGCATATCCATGCCATTTTCTCTCATGATGTTTTTTGTTTTTTGTTCATTGGAAAGATGTCTGTGTTTGGGGAAGAAATCCCCAAGTGGATCAATTTTATACCATCTCAAATTATATTACTTATAACACAATATCTGTGTTTACACATATTATTGTGCTTTTCAAATGTGTTTTGGAAAACTGTCTTAATGGTTTTGCTTTGTATCCTGAGAGTATACACAGCTGCACCAAAACAGCAGAAAATACATGATTGGAATAGCAGGTGGCAATTCTTCAGTTAAGTTCATTTACAAAAATGTGAAAGATGGATATGCATTTTTTTAAAGTTGAAAAAGAGTAGTCAGTCTTGTGTTAATTAAAGAAAACCACAAGCAGAGAGGCAAGAGCAGGTCAATGCTGTCATTCACATGCACATTTCCTGAACAGGACAGAATGGTACTGTTGATTAATATTCACCGGCTACTGGAAACCATGACTTTGCAGACCTAGAGTGAAGGATAATAAATTTGTATTAAAAGCATTAACGTAAAACACACCCCTTTCGCTCACACAGACAGATGGCTTCAATTACGTTAGCACTTTAATAGATGTAAAAGAGCAGGGCTCATAAACTGGTCCATTTTATTAGATTAACAAACCAAAGAACAACCTGCTGTCTGTTTCCAGGTTTATAAAAAAATCCAAACACACAACTTCGCAAAGCCGAAAGGGTATAATAGTAGTTCTGAAGAGTGATATTAAGAACTATACAAGCAGATTGTTTCAAGGTTCTATTCGAAAAAAAAGTGCATAAAGAAATCTGTTCTCTCTACCATTCTGGTCAACAAAATGAGAAATATTTATCTTTCTTTTAAGTGATTACGTTAAAGGCAACAGAAACTCCACCCATGGCTGTATGCCACCTGAAATTAAAGTAACAAAGTACCTAATATCTTATTTTATTTTGGAATAAATCAGTAATTGCGTAATATTCCAAATTGCCTCATTCATGTAATTAGAAGGGGATAAATGACTACTAAAGACGCATTCAGTGAAGATCTGTGTAACAGATTTAGCCAAAAATGAATTATTGCTCCCTTAATCCATTAATGGTTTTAAATGTGCTCAAAATTGCAAAACTGCAGGGGTACTTTATAAGCAGGTAAATTACACTAGCCACCGAGAGCATTTTATAATACCAGTCTGAAAATAATGTTTGCTAGTTTTACTGAGTTCAGTGTGACATTTTTCATTCCCTCAGCTGCCTATACTGCTTTAAATATAGCCAAGCACTTTTCTCTGTTACCTTGCAGTATAGCCTTTAAAATATTAGAGGTCAGTGCTGACTGACTTATTTGCACATAAGCAGGTTCTCCAAGTACAAAATGAAGAAAATCCCTTTCCAAATGCTGTATAAAGTGTAAACAACAAAATGTTAAAACCAAAATAGCATTTTTATTATGACAGCATGATACTATGATGAATACTGATTGGGAATTTGTTGTAGTTAAACACCAGAATGTGAAAGTCATCAGAACTTTAAAATCCATGTGAAGTATTAAGAATCATATTAAGTATATTAAATGTAGTAATTATATCACTAAAAGAGATATAATTCTAATTAGAATTATAAAAGTTAAACGAAAAATATTTTTTTCCCTTTAAACTATGCAACTTTATTTAATATGAAGTCAATAGTAATATTAAAATCTGTTGTTAAATTCGGGCAAAAGGACATAATTACTGCTTTAAAATATAACTGACTAAAGTAATTTGCATTACGATAGTGATGATCTCCTTTGTAATTTCCATTGATTCTTAACACACAATGGAAATGACAACTTCAAATTAAATACCTCTTTCCCAAGGTCGTTCATACCTGTTGTGTTTCCTAATGCACTAAGCCTGATTCACTGTTACACCTGCCAGCAGTTATTAGAAACAACCATGAAACAGCCACCACTCATGTAATTTCAAAGACAATTAATACTGACAAGCACAACATTCATTTGGTATATTTGTTAAGCTGAATAAAACAATAATGGAGGCTTGAAATTGCTGGTATTTGGGTTATTTTGTGCTCTTCACACATCTGGATCATTTATTTTGCTGAACAGGTGGGAAATACTAGGTTTAGATTTCTCTGAAATCAAATTTAAATTATTTTTACAGGGACACTGCCACCTAATACTGTCTGTAAATCATCTAATGCATTAGTCTTTTTATATAGTTTATTTCCTATTAAATATATTTTATAGAGATAATAGAGAAAGAAAAATTAACTATTTTGATTTCTATTTGAATGTATGATACAATGGAAGGGTAATACAACAAAATGTTTGTGATCACACTTTCACTTAATGCCGTTTGGATTATGCGTCTAAATTTCTTACATTCTTACAGTATATTTAGATTTAAAATCGGTATAACCATTGACTGTTGCTAATATTTTTTTTCCTAACCTAATGAGAATAGATAATCGCGTGGTTCTTTTTTATCCGTAATATGATAACCTAAGCAGGTATTATACAATATTTTGTTATTGATACGCGTTAGTCAAAAAAGCACACACCATGCCAAAATGAATTATACCACTTTTTATCATTGTGAACGCATTTGGGCAAGATCTAACAGATTGTATTCTCTAATTGCAACTCTAATTGATCAGATATTTGTTTCATCATTCTCTCAGACGAAACACAATTCTAGAGACGTACAGTATGTTGCATTTCAGGTTAATTATTCATGCAGACGATTCACCAACAGAGGGCAGTCTGCAAAAGCGTTTCAACACAATTTAACCTTTTTTCCAAACTTAACATCGCAAAAAACGGTCAAGAGAACGCGCTGATTGATTATGGTATTGTTGTTAATAACGTTAAGTCATTAAAATATAAAAGAGTAAAACTTAAATACCCCCTAATGTATTAATGCACAAATCAAAGAAAAATACATTTCAAAATACATTCCAATATTGTATTTTTTGTGCAATGCAATTTCTTCCTAAATGAAAACCATTCGTTTTTTAAAAAACGTCGCAATCCCATAAGGGTCATGAACAGTCGTCTTTAGTAAATCTAAAAATATAATACAAATACATTAAATACATAAATAAAAAGCAAGAAATATAATTGCCATAATAGTTTTAAAATACATCTAAATACCTGTTGAAATTCTTATTAATTCATTTAAAAATTAATACTTTAGCCAAATTCCTGATAATTTAATTTGATTAACTTTCTACCTTCGTCTTCTTTTTAAGATGGATGTCCATCTATAGAAAATACTTGAAAGAAGTGATCACGCATTCACACGTTGCTCAGTACACCCAGCTTTAACCTAAACATAGTATGTTAGCTAAATGAATATGTAAGGTGCTTGTGCGTTTTCTTTCAAATTGAAGTTATGATGACAAGCTAATATTAAAAAGGTTACCTGATTTTTAAAGTCAAATTCTAAGGATATACTGTAACTATTCAGTGATCACTATTGTTGAATGCTTTTTGGTGCTGAAGAGGGCATGTTATTACATGTTATACTGTAGCCGGGGGTTTCAGCAGTATTTTTGAAAAACAAAATCTTAGTGTTTTATGCAGTTACTTGAAAATCAAAGATATTTTAATTGTACAACTGAACCCAGTCCTGACAATATTACTATTGTCATAACTATGTGTTACAAGTACCAATTAAATTTGTGTTTTTACTTACATTTCATTTTCAGACTTGTCAAACAACGTCGCACGATGTAGCTGTTATAGTGTATACTGTTACCAGCATCAATACATTTTGTTCGAAAAAAAAGTTTTTTAAACTTATCTTTGAACGTGCGTGGTTTGAAAGCGGTAGCTGCGGCTTTAAGAAGGAGGTGGAGTATTCAAGAATGACGCAGGAGTAAGACTGAAAAGATGCTTCAAAATTCCTCCCCGAAGCCACTCTCTGTGTGGTAACAGGCTGGGCAGTTACCATATTTAAACAACAGGAATTATTAGGGAAACAGAACTATTAGTAAGAGAAACAGAAGGGGATTTTTAAAACCAAGTTGAGACAGTTTCAGAAGATTTAAAGTGCAGGATCCCTCATATCACAGATTCGCTACCTTTTGAAAAAAAAGAAACTTCTTAAAAGTTTTAAGACGAAAATCTTAATTTCTCTGAGAGTTTGTCAATTTAAAGAAATAATATCGGAAAGCCGAAAAGTAAAAAAAAAATGGTAGAGTTTTTAAATTATATCAATATAGGAAACGTAATACCCGTCAAAGGTGCCAATATGCCATGCTTGCTGTCATGCTGCCTATACTTATGGCTAATCTTAATACCTGTCAAGACAAGTGCACAGAATGAAGACAGTGTAATTGAAGTCTTAGTTACTTTGCCAAAAGACAGCGCATACATGTTCGCCATCCCAAGAGTAAAACCAGCAATAGAATATGCATTGCAGCGGATCAGCACTGATGAACGGCTTCTTCCGGGACTCATTTTTAAAGTCCACTATGAGGACTCAAACTGTGGCAATGAAGCCCTCTTCAGCCTTGTGGATAGGTCTTTGAAGAAGAAGCCAGATTTGATTCTTGGTCCCGTTTGCGAGTACGCTGCAGCACAGGTGATAAGGATGGCATCCCACTGGAACATCCCAGTGATTTCGGCAGGTGCTTTAGCAACAGGCTTCAGCGATAAACTAAAGGAATACACGCACCTGACCAGAGTTTCCCCTTCTTATTTAAAAATGGCGAAGACATTCTCTGCAATGTTTAACTATTTCAGCTGGAAGAACGCAGTTCTTATCTATGATGATGACAAAGAAGAGCGGAACTGTTACTTCACAATGGAGGGGGTCCACGAAGTTCTTAATTCGGAATCGGAGGTACATCATCTATTGCCTGTATCCTTTAACTCCAAAGGGGGAGTGGATGTTGACGAGATAATCAGGTCGATCTACGCCAACGAAGGTAGTACGCCCCTTTATTGTTTTAGATACATTAAATAGTAGCAAAAGAAAATGTTCTTCAGGATAACTGAATAGTCGTCTAGTTAGTCCTGGGTGTACTTTTACTGTTTTAAGGCCAATAAAATATACAGAATATCAGATAAGTAACTAAGAACTGTGCGGCCAAAATTGCCGGAGCCATTGAATCTCCATGGTAATGAATTAATGTACAGCACATGCTATATTAATACACAATGTGAGAGTGTTTTAGCATTTACAGTACCTTTTTAAATCTATACAGTATTTATATCAAGAAAGTAGTCCTGGTGTTATGTAGAAGGCCAAAATAATGTTAAATGGAATCCCTTTGATAAGCAACCGAAAAAATTTTCATTTAATTCTCTTGGAGATGATTTATTGCATTTTTATTATTACATTACTGTGGTTCCCGCGACTGAGCTTTTCGCCGCTGTTAATTTTCTAAAAATGTGTAAGATTTCTAAATTGGTCATTTAAAGATATTTCATTCTTTTGCTTTCATTGAGACAGACAAATCCTTTTTTAAAACAAATTCAAAAGAATAAGGGTTCTGCAGATTGCTGTTGAATAACGTTGTGTAATTCTTGGGAGGTAAAATAGGAGACGAATGATGGAGACGAGAGTGGTGGATTGGTGACAAAGAATTTTACCCTCTAAAGAAAAGAAGACGCTTCTGAATACAACTGGCTTTGTTATGAAAATGTACTGATGAAGTCCTGCCATCTGTGCGCTTTTATGTACTACGGAAACGTATCTCAATACTTGTAATATAGATTTAAGAGTAGGTTACTATCCATTATATCCCACTACGCACTTGACATTCCAGAGCATACTGTACCAAATCTGTCTACAGGCTATTTTTTAGCTTCCTTTAATTTTCCTTGAGGTATTTACTGTATGTTATCTCTGATTTTACACTAATGAGTTTGGTTCTGTGAACTTTACATATTGGCAGTAACTCGTCAATGGGCATTTTAAAAGCAAATTGTCTCTGGCCATTAATTAAAAATGATTTAATTTGATCCTAATTGTTTAAGACAACTTATTTACAAGTTGCATTCAAAGGTTTAATTATCACTGTATTAAAAAAGATGAGTCCCTCTGGTAAATCTGTTAGTTATTAGTATCTAGAGCAACATGGCAGATACTGTTAATCTTGGTAGCCCCACTCATTTAATTTAGCCCCTGAACTGAACGCAGGCATCTTTTGAAAAGCAAGGAAGACTGAAGCTAGGTTAACAGAAATCATACATTTTTAATGAAAAGTCTGTAGGTGTACTAAGAAGTCCAGAGTGCAATATGCATTTGATAGAGAAATATGCAAAGTTATTGTCATCATTACTTTTTCCAGACATCACCGAATATTTTTAGGATTTACTATTTGTGTCTTGAACATACCAGCCTATTTTTATTATAGCTTCCTTTTTAAAATCCATGTCGCTCATGGTTACATTGCAAAGAGGTTCGGAATAGGTATCACCATTTAGCTTAATATCAATGATGCAGTGTGAAACACCTAAGATATACGTAGAATGTGTGGGATTTCTCATTTCTCTAGGTTGATGAGATCATTTCTGGTTCACGTGTTGTTTCCATTTCTACTGTGCATTGAATGTGTTCTGTAACATATTTTCACCTAAGGCCTATTGTGAATGCTACACACACAGTATTGTAACACATACGGCTCAGATATGTTGTTTGAGCCGGCTTGCCTGCGCGGTGATGTCACCGCCCTTCCCTGTGAATAGCAGGGACCTCAGCCACGGGGCTGATGGGAGATTTCCCTTTAGCTCAGCTGGCTGGTTCCCTGTTGAGTGATGCTGGAGGCCTGGGTTCAAGTCCCCAGTGGTGGGGGGCTGACCTGAGGCGGCAGTGGAGAGGGCGCATACCCACGTGAACCCGAAAACACTACATTGGTGTTAGCAGCGGGATGGCATAGCCCTTTGCCGAGGACGGCGAATTAAGCGGGGGAGAGTGTAATGCATATGGCCGACATTACAGGTTGTGTGAGCCAGCTTATCAGCACAGTGACGTCACCGCCCTTCCCTGTGAATAGCAGGGATCTCAGCTGATGGGAGATCTCCCTTTAGCTTAGCAGGCTGGTTCCCTGTTGACTGACGCCGGAGGCCCGGGTTCAAGTCCCCAGCGGTGGGGGGGCCAACCTGAGGCGGCAGCAGTGAGGGCGCATAGCCATGTGAACCCAAAAGTGCCACAGTATTATGAGAGTGGAAAAAAATGGTTATACAGTATATACTGAACTTAAAATCATGACAAGAACCTTCACCAGACATGATATATTTGTTCAAAGTTATTGCAAGCCAGAAAATATAGGTTACTATTAGTAGGGATTGTTTTTTACACAATAAAATGGTGACTCCTACTTAAGATTGCTGAGGATGGTTTTTAACCCTTTAAGTGAAAATTAACATTTTGATTGATTTTTATAGTACACTTACCTACCAAAGAACAAGTAAAGGATAATTCCATGCTGAAGAGTAGACAGAAGAAACTAAATATTTTGGCTGTTCTTCTCGTGTCACCTGCCAATGAAGCCTGACTCGACTACTCACAAGTCCACTTTCTGTCATTTCAGTGCCCAGAACTTCAAAATAGTGAACACAGAAGCTATGAATAGAATATAGACATTTCCAGTTACAGAGTACATACAACAGAGTAACAGTGATAACGCTGTCAAAATAAGTTTAGGGGTTGTTGATCAATTATGGCAACCTGATCACATTGCTGTAGTGAAAGGGACTCACATCTTAAAAGTTACACACACTTCACTTAATGCTTCTGAAATTGTCATGAAACAGATTTTGCACGAGTTTTGTCAGACAACACCATATGCTCTTATTTCAGTTATGTTATTATTAAAAAAAGGGTCTGGAAATAACAGTCATTTTAGTTCAAATGTCAAAATGGAGGCTAAAGTCCGTTAAGATTCTACTGAAACTAAGATAATATGTTGGAGTACTAGAATGGTAAATAAACAGTGCATTTGTGCTTATCATGACCTGATGTAGTATTCTTATAATAATAATAATAATAATAATAATAATAATAATAATAATAATAATAATAAATAAATAATTGCTTACTCATATATAGCGCTTTTCTGAACACTACACTCAAAGCGCTTTACAGGTAATGGGGACTCCCCTCCACCACCAGCAATGTGCAGCATCCACCTGGATGATACTACTGTCACTGCAATTACCTGACTTTCTAGAACACAATTGGATATATTTGCTATATTTTTACAAAGGAAAGGAAAGATTACAGGAATCATAGCATGGTCTGAACAAAGATGTAATACCAGATTCCATCTGATGATTTCAATTGCATACACAACGTACATGCAGATCATTACTAAATTTAACTGTATACTATACTGAAGAAATATATAATTCTGCAGATTTTTATATCACATTATTTGCTTTTTTGACATAATTCATTTATTTGCTACCATGATTACAATATATTTTGTTTGGTTTTGAATTTCTTGTTATAATGAGGGACAAATATATTAAATTGTAAGGCTTTACAATTAGGGTGGCTTGGGAGCCAGTGCCTATCCCAGCAATCAAGGGTCACAAGGCAGAATACACCCTTGACAGGATATCATTCCATTGTAGGGCACGCACAGACAGACACAAACACAAACTCACACCAGGGCCAATTTTGGCAGAAGAAGTTAATCTACCAGTATGTCTTTGGACTGTGAGAGGAAACCAGATCACCTGGATGAAACTGGGGAGAACATACAAACTCCACACAGAAAGTATGCCAGGAATTAAACCCAGGGACCTATAGCTACTCTGTACATTAGCAAAAATTATATATGCTGAAAGGTACAGTGTGTGCTGAAAATTGAAAATTCCAGTCGGCAACGGAATCGTTATTCCAGTCTCGTAAATTTTTTGTTGTGTTGTTAATAACCACAATAAATAACCACACATGACAAATGTTTTGGCTGCAGGGAACTGATAGGCCAGGACTTGGAGACCAAGAACTATTACACAGCATTTACACTGTGTTCATACTTAACACTGATTAAAATGACATTTACTATTAATATACATTTAATCACAAAATGTATTAACCTATGTATTTGATGATGAAGTACAACATTTTCTCCTCCATGTTAGAAATGCATCTTTTTGTATTCCTGAAAAACATTAAACAGTATACATTGTTAAAAATAAGTACACCAAAGTTGCTTTTAAGATTATTAAATGAGTTGTGTGAAGTTCTATCAACAACATTGATACCCTTTTTGATTCATTAATTTCTTCAGCATTGCATGATAATGATGTGTTGGAAGGATGTTTTTCCTATATACATTATGGATGAATTAATATAGCCCTTGAATTTATTACAATTTATTTAATGTCCAGAGACTTGATTTTTCTTAATAATCTGATCAGGATATGAAAATTAATTTATCAAAACAATTATAATTATGTTGTATGTTATATTTTGGGAATATGTATGTCTTGGTGGATAGCGATAGTAAGTGAGTTTAGACTCACCACAATATCCAGTTTGAAAATGTTATGGAAAAGGTCAAAATTCCTTATAATACAGTATGTAGTAGGATCCGCACAGTAATATACTGTTATTTTAACAGTAATAGGGCTCATGGTAAAATGTACTCTTTGAGAGTAGTATGAACTAAATTATTGGATTATGCTTATTATAAAGTTTGCTTTAAAACCCTGTCATCTTCAAGGTTAGAGCAAAAAAAAAAATCAACACAGTTTGTGTATTTCTGATTTTGCTGGCGGTCATGTTCCTTATTTATTTATAATTTATTTCTGTTGAGAGTGTGACTGAAGTGTTTCATAGTTGCTCCTGGCTTTAATTTAGTTCAAAACCTGAGCACACCAAACATGTGTATACATGTGTACTGTATATTGTATATAAATGTATATCATTTTTCACATAATAATGTTAATAATTTCTACAAAAATGTACAATTTTGTGTCTCATGCTGGTGCAGTGGTTAGTATTGCTGCATCGCAGTGTTAATATAAGATAAGGTCACATTATTGGCCATGTACAATTTCTTGTATTAGGAATTTGTCTTTTAATTTAGACCCCAACTTGCTCTCCATGTGACACAGAGACAGGAAGAGAAGCTTGGGGTCAGAGCGCAAGTCAGCCATTTATATGGCGCCCCTGGAGCAGTTGGGGTAAAGGGCCTTGCTCAGGGGCCCAACGGAGTAGGATTCCTCTGCTGGCCATGGGCAGCCTTAGCCACAGAGCCACCGCACTGCCAGTGTTTGGGCCCTGGGTTCAATTTCTGGGGTGCTATCTGCATGTATGTTCTCCCAGTTTTCCCATCTGTTTCATCTCGCAGTCCAAAGGCATACTTGTACTGTAGGTTAATTTGGTTCGGGAAGATTGGCTCTGGTGTGAGTGTATTTGTGTCTGTGTCTGTGTGTGCCTTTGATGGACCTGGATAGGTTTTGGCTCCCCCATGATCCAGTACTGGATAAAGCGGTTAGAAAATAGATGGATAGTTATCATTTTCAATCTGTGACTATCCAAAGCCTAGCAAGTGTCGTCATTGAAAATATTCCTTGTGCTACCTCTTCCTTGGAGGAGGTTGTTTCAAAGTCATCGTTACATACTTTTGGAATGGACTGATTAAAGATAAGATTACATTTTTCTGATACCTTTGAGTAATCTATCATATTATTTTTAATCACAAACCACAAAAACTTGAAATGTTGGTAAAGAAATTAGAAATAAATGAGAGAGTTGCAGATTATTTAACAGTCTGTGTTCCATGTCTGCATGCTGTTGGCTATAGCCCATTTGTCATACCTTTTAATGTGAACATCTTTTGGAATCTGTTGGATGACTGTATAGTACATTAGCCATATTATTTTGAAACCTGAACCTACTTTGTTATAAATAAAATTGCTTTTGGGAAAATGTTTATCAGTACTGTTTTGAAATGCATTCAGTATATTTTTAACTTGGTCAAGGGCAGAAAAGGAATTGCAGAGATAAAGGGCTGCTGTAGGTGTTGCAGTGTGTTATGAAGTTTTCTGCAGATATCTTGTGGAAACAAAAACCCTTTTTGTTACATAAGTCCTACTGTAATAGAAATACTCACAGTCTGACCATTGATTTCATGGGTTTTAATGAGAAAATTAAATATAAGTTTTGTATACAACATTTGTAGTAGCATCAAATGAGATGCTTCTGTAGGTGTCTGTTCAATGTATGCTTTGAGGTTCTGGTGCACATTTGCAACACTCATTAATATGAGGGAAAAATTAAGCTTTCTCTGCTCCTAGTACCTAGCCTGTGATACAGTGAAAGAAGATACATAGCAACTGATTGCTATGTTTTCTCTGCCAACTAGAAAATGTGCAGATCACCTCTTGGTCTAATCATTTTTCATCTTGAGTACAGTGCAGTGAATAATGTGTTCTTCTGAAACATTGTTTTGCAAAGCTGGAAAAAAAGTGTGAAAAAATATTGACAATTAAAACTATAAAACTCATAATATAAATATGAATTTGTTAAAAGCTGTTTTAAAAAGAGTGGATCAAATACCAATATTCTCCCTAAAGTGGGTTTTTCTGTGATTATCCACTCCAACATTATTTGTAAACACAACATACAGTATCTCTTACAGTTAATAATTTATGGGTACTAAGTGACATATTTACTATACATTTTCGCCTTGTACTGTATGTGCTCCTTTCCTTCAACTGAACTGGGGCAAATATTAAAAACATTTTTAAATTATAGGTAAGTCCAATCCATATTACTCTTTTGAATGATATTCTGTAATACTGGCATGAGACTCATTTTTTAATGAACAAACCATTCAAAAAGTTTTATAGATATTTAAAAAATGCAAATGAAGCTCCCAAATGTGTCATGTACAAATCACATTTTGTTGGGAACATCGTTTTACAGTATAGATGCAAACCCCTGCATCTATACTGTAAACTGGCGACTCTGCAGACTGGAAAAGTTGAATAAAAATGTAATTTTATTAACCTATAGAGCTATGCACACTCAGGATAAAAATGATGTTTGAAAGGATGGAATTTGTTTTTATAATCAGCTTCAGGAGAAGGCAAAGAATTTCTTGCAATCTGTTCTATGGGTTTATGTTAGGTGCTCTCTTAAATGAAAAGACCAACTGACAAGCTGTTGAGTATTGAAGGACTTACCATTCAGTATTCCAAGGGTCTTTATGAACTGTATGCAGTAAATGGTATAGCTCTGCTTTCCTGCTTTGAACTTGATGTTGATCAAGCTTGCTGGCAGGCTCACAACTGGTGGGTGAGTTCAGCATTGTCTAGATTTGAAGGGACTGATGTCACATTCAGTAATATACATTAGGAACTCAGTGCCACTTTCATAACATCTTTACAGTTTGTGCACAGCGAAACAATCTAAGCTGAATTATACAATAGACATCAGCATTATAGAATAAATGAATAGTCTTTAAGGAAATTTGCATCTAAATTTCAGTATTATATTTGGGAAGATTATGGTTACAAATTGTTTTTTCTTTATTACTGTGTCTAGCACCTATGATAACACATGTCATTCCTTGCTGGGCCACTGTGGTGGTCTGTCAACTTCATCCACTTCAGGATAGATGGAGACACAGAGTGCACAGTGGGAATACACACTTAGTTGGCCACCAGTCCATCACAGGGCACACATAAGTGAGCATTCAACCACACGTGCATATTAGTGGTGATATAAAGATGCCAGTTGACCTGGAGAGTGTGTTTTTGGACTGTAATAGAAGCACCACAATGACCAGTGGGTAACATGAAGGCTCCACATAGAGGGTTCCTCAAACCAAAATCAAACTCATAATGACTTACAAAACAGCTTCAAACTACAGTAGTAAACAAATAAGAGTTGTTTTCATGTAGAGACACTTTTCATCTTTTGAATACTATCTTATAAGCTTGGCTGTACCAAGCTTAAAAGGTCATTTAAAAGATGTGAGTTATTCTGCAGTTTATGCCACCTTTTTAATCTCTTTCTTCACAAATAATAGTAACGACCTATAAGTTCAGTTTTAACTATAAAGATTTGAATTTTTTTTGTGGTTCTGTTTGTTTTGAAGCAGACTTTTTCAGACCTTTATTAAATTTTACAAAAAACATGGTTTCACTACAGATTAACTATGTTAGCATACTGGCGTTATTAGCACATACACTTACAGTATATTTTTATATTTATCTAAAAGCACATAAAATACATTTTAACCAGTAATAAGTAGACAGTGTGTTCCTTGCATTCCTGAGTTCATTTGTAACTAACATCAGTACTCTACAGAGAGGGAAAATCCAGATTTTTCAAATACTGTTGGCTGGAGTTTTACCCCATGGAATCACTCAGAAATCAAAACAGGGCTTGTAGTGTTATGCTTTCTCTAATTAAAGGGTGCCATAGTTGGGAAAACTGAAGTGAAGTTTGTCCCAGTCAAGGTGAAGATATTTCAAGAAGCTGCTAGGAAGCTAGCAGGATTGTAGAGAATATTCCATCGTATATATTTTCAAACTGCTTGAAAAGTGTGCACTTTCTGAATCTCTTGCTACTTTCCTTAAACAATTTTAAGGAAATAATAATTTATTTATTCACAAGGGAAGAACCAGATGAAATCTCTGATACTTTGCTTTGGTTTATCTTCTACTCCCAGTTACAAGAGTTGGTAATTTACCATTTTATGGTATGTCGTTTTGTATAGAGCAAGAGAATCATATTTTATTGTGCTATTTTAGTCAATTATTTTTTCCCATTGTGGCAAACTGCCCATTTTATCATACTGAATGAATTAGATGGGCAGCTTGCCAATAGTTCAAAATCTTTTCATTTTTCTGTCATAAACAATTATGTTATTAACGCTTCTTTTGCAGTGTCATTCACTTAATTATCGCAAAGAGGCTATTACGACTAAAAGTATTTCTACCAATAAGTTTGATGATCACTGCTAAAGTACATGGTAAAGTACTAAATTGTAGTTTACTTAAAGTTTAGATTTTTTTTTAAATGTACTGTAGGTGCTACTTAGTGTCTCAAATGATTCTTGGAGTTAAGTTTGAGCCCTGTAGTTCAGAGATCATTGATAGGGCTGGGTTGTGTCGTCTCTTGTCTGAGATTGGAATTCCCCAGTCCATGGTTCGTAATTGGTCTAGTGTTGCTGCAGCTCAGTGGACCGCAGTCAGACAGGGTGTCCTCAGTTTGCTGTGTAATGGTGACTCTTGGAACTTGTTTTTGGCTCATGAGCTTGCAGAGTTGGAAGTGAGAGATGCATATTCACTGTAGTTGGTGCTAATTCATTCATAAGGCACTGCCGAGCCCCTGATCTAATACACTGCAGGCATGTGTACTTCTGTCTAGAGCAGCACATTACTTATGCTCATTAATTACTCAATATAGGCTGTAGGCCAACATTTTTAGAGCAGTATAACCTAAATTAATGGTTTAGTGACATATTCATTGCCATGCCATGGCGTGTTATTCAAGAGCGAGTTGCCAATATGTTTTTTTTTTTTCTGTGCCATATCCTGTTGTGTTACAAAGTCTTGAGGGAGTTCTGCTGTAGGGCTAAGCACTAAAATTTGATGAAAGGTTAGATCTCATGTGCCAATAGCAGTGCAAAGTTGAAGCAGAGGGATATTATATACTGTGAACTGGCTAATCACAACTGGTTGAGATGGAGCTTATCTGATGTCATGAGAACACTGTATTGACAGCACTACCATAGGCACCCCCAGAAATGATCAAATGAGAAAGTTCCTTGTTAAAAAAGGTAAACAGGCTGTATAAGCTCATGATTATGGCAGTGTAGGATTCAAACTTACAAATACTTTAGGCAATTGTATTCTGTAGCTTCACCAGTACATAAGCATTATTACTACTGTGCTCATTGGCCAATTGGACTGGTACCCTTTGCCTCCAGTCTTGAACTATTGCAAATTACAGATTTCTGTGCATGTTTATTTCTAGAAATTACAGAAATTGTATTTAACATTACAACTGATACATTTTAAAGTTGTTTTTTTTTGCCACGATAGAATCTTTTTCTGTTTATTTTACATTACTGTTAAGTAGGGCTATATTATTTATAATGGGATTAAAAAATTATTTTATTCCTGGATTAAAACCAGGGTTGTATTTAGAGGTGTGTAAATGCTAAAAGTTCAACAAAGAACCAAAGTACACATGTCAACCTTAATATACAGTACAGTGTATATAATTAAGGTGGTTCAACATTTTGTGCAATATGTCAATGTTAAAAATAATTTTATCTCCTTTAGAACTATTGACTGAAAAACGTATGCCCTTGTAGTAATCATTGCCTGGTTTGAAAGTGTTTTTGTAATGTCATTACAATACAAATTTTAGGGAAATTGTATATTTTTAGGGTGGTATGGTGGCACAGTGCTTAGAATTTCTGCCTTGAAGCGCTGGGGCTCTGGGTTCTGTTCTTTACCCGGGGTGCTGTCTGTGTGGAGCTTGTATGTTCCCCCTGTATTTGTGTGAGCCTCCTTCTTCCTTCCAGAGTCCAACAACATACTGAAAGGTTAATTGGCTTTTAGTAATAATGGCCCTGGTGTGATTGGGTGTGTCTTTCCATGATGTATAGGTGTCTTGCCCAGAGTGTATCATTGAAAAAAAGAGTAAAAAAAAACAATGCTCCATAATCATAGTAATAATGAATGTGATCCTTTATCTTCCTGGACTATCCAAAAATTTAACTTTCACATGAATTTCAAGATAAAAATTACTTCAGATGAAAATTATTTCATCTTTATGATCTCATTCAACACGGTACGGTGCATGAATGAGGTTATATTATATATTATACTGTATATTACTTCATATTTAGATTTTCTGTCTAATATATTTTTCCTAAGGTTAAGGGTTTTGAAGGCTTCATATTTTGCAGATTAAGAGTTTTATAAATATGGGCCTTAATTACAGTTTAATGAATTGTTTCCCAGTCCATATTTGCTTTTTTCTACCTTACCTTACAATGTGTTTATTATAGGTCCTCTGTGCGCCTGAAATATTTTTAAAAAGCATGCCAGTTTTCTCCTTGTTTTCTTTTGCTGTTTGAGTGTTTCACTGTTTCATGAAACAAAGAGGGGAAACTTAGACATGGGAAAGAATGTATGATTTTAGTGGCCTTCAAAAGCATGACCAGTCAACTACATTACTTTCCTTGTCTCTACAGTGTCTAATTTTTTTTTCAAACTTTTTCTGTAGTTGTTATAATGTGTGCTGGCAGTGACGTAATCCGGGAGATCATGCTTGCAGCCCATCGGAGGAAAATGACCAACGGCAATTACATTTTTTTCAACGTTGATCTCTTCAACTCTTCATTTTATGGTATTTTCCTTTTTTGATTGACAATATGCAAATATTTTTAGGCAATATTATATATATTGTTTGCCAGTTGAAAAGCGCTGCCTCTTAAAAGTAGGAGTGCATATCTGGTCAATGTCCAACACAGTAGTTTATGGTTCTACAGTTTACTCTTTCAGAGAATCTTTAAAGGAATGTGAGAAGTAGCATTAACATGCTGTATATTGTGAACTTCAATTTGATACAATACTCTAAGACTAAAATACATTTTATTTTGCTGTATGTTTTGGGTCATCATCATGCTTCGTGATGAAACATTTTCAAGTGAGTGGACAAAATGTTTAAGTAAACTTCAGAATTCAATCTGCTACTCACACCTCTTGTTACAGTACATCGTCAATAGAAATGAGTGAGCCAGTTACCAGAGACAGCCATACAGTATGTACCTTTTATGAAGGGTATAGAAGAAACCAAGGCAGAACCAGTTATTAATTCTTCACGTGATTTGTTTAGATCATTTCGATATGTTATCAAACCCCGTCTTGATATTTACGGTATTCAGGGACATAAAGCATATGGGCCACATTGGTCAATTCATTCTTTCTTGATGTCTTTTAATATAATGTTGTATAGTCCTGTTACTTTTCAATTCTACCGTTACAATACAGTGTAAAGTATTAGTTATTTCTGTGGTTATTGATCTTAAAAACAAAGTGTCCCCTAGGGTATACTGATTTTCAAGAAAATATATATCACCACTATATCAATCCTGTACAGGAAATGGATCCTGGCAGAGAGGAGACAAATATGATGCAGAAGCCAAGCAGGCATATGCTGCCCTCAAGACTGTGACATTATTGAGGAGTATCAAGCCAGAGTTTGAAAACTTCTCAGTAGAGGTGAAAAAGTCACTCCAGAAAGTTGGACTGGATGAAGAAGGTGAAAATGTGCGTAAGTTGTACAACAGGTTTCTTTGGCTGCTTTGATTTGGGGTCATTTTCACAACTCTTACCATTCTATTTTAGACTAGATCTCCGTTGCATAACATTTCTATTTGTTTATTTCACTGTTAGACCAGGAAATGCAAATGGGTGTTGTTTGTGAAAGAAAATGATTGAAACTAATGTTGTGCTAGTGCACTGTTTATACAGCATTGTGTAATATATTTTCACAAGACAAACATCTGCATTAGAGTCTTAAGTTAAGGCATGTTCAGGATTTCATTTGAAATGAGCAGCTATTTATGAAAATTAGCTGTATTTTCTTGTGGGAAGATGAAATGCAAATGATGGAGGGCTGCATTTTCCACGTTTGTGCTTGTTTCAGACAAGCCTTTTAGTGGATGATGTTTAATTTCCTAAGGGTAATTGATCGGTTGCAGACACAGCTTAATGTAGCCTGAAGTCAGAGACCAGCAGCCCTCTTGTTTGTGTTCCTGAATGGCACAACCAGGGGTTCCATACAGTTTTGAAGTTACCAGCCAGGGAGACTGTTAAAGCTTCGCCTTGGTTATTGTTCCTTTACGTCAGCCCTTATTGAAAAGCCATCTAGGTTCTGTGACAGGGAATAGCAGGAGCTGTCATGTTGAAACAAACGATGGCTGATGAATGGACTGCTGAAGGTTAATAGCCATAGTAAAGGCCTGGATGTTTGGCTGTCTGAAACTTGGGAGAAAATTCATTAAAACAAGAACAGAACTGGCCTCTAGAAGATTTGACACAAATGAAAAGCAGACTAGCTGTAGGATTTTAAATCATTTGTGAATATAAATGTTGAGCTTTAAATGTATTTGCTACAATTTCTCTGTTTTAAAGGTTTCAGTAAACACATAGAATACTTAATTTACAATAAATCAATACAATTCTGTTTAATATTTATAATTCATCATGAGCATGACACATAATGAATAAATGAGAGGGATAATCATTATCATTATATTATACAAAGGAACAAGTAAACGTTCTGTTTTCTCTCTTCTCTTTTCAGCGTGGAATAAACCTATTACTTGTTCCTTTGCAGACTATGCATGCTGACGCAGCTACCCACCTGAATCATTATATTATATATTGTATATTGAAATATTGTTTTATCTGCTATTTTCTCTTAAGATTAGAACAAGTCTTGAAACACACTTACTTTCATACAATTATTGTGAATGTCAAATTCATGTTACCTAATGAAAAGATGTTCTGATGTTATTATACTGTATAACAGACTTGTGCCAGGGTTTTATGGACACAAAAGTTGATATCTTGTTTGTAATTAGTGGTGATGAAAAAGCAATGCAAGGTGATGGTGGTTCTAGTTTGCTCTACAAACCACATTTAGGATAACTGCAATATTTGGTCAATATTATCCCTCAGTGTCTTAATGGAACCAGAAAACAATAGCTCCAGAAATGAATTGGAAAACAATTAAGATCAGCTTTTTGAGAAGATGGAGTTCTGTATCTTCTCTCTAGGTACTGTACATTAAATGGGCTGGTTGCTCACAAAGAGAGCCAGGCTTGAAGTATAAACACAGGAACTAAAAGTATAACATTAAAAGAAATGGAGATGAAAATGGGATTTACACAAAGGTACAAGGAAATAAATCTACAGTACCCTGCAAAAGTATCCAAACCCTTGCACAACTTTGGAAAAGTCGTGATTTCATACATTTTCACATTTTTTTGCTATGGCAAAAATTAAATTAAATTAAGTGCACAAATGAACTTAACAAGGTACTACCCAGACACTCAGGTTGTCCCTCTAAACTAAGCAGCTGAGCAAGGAGGAAATAGTAAGGGATGCCACTCTGAGGCTAACAGCAACTTTGAATGAGTTACAGTGTTTAATGGCTGATAGGTGAGACAATGTACATACAGTACAGTAGGTCAACAATATCCTGGTCTCTCCACAAAACGATCCCATATGGAGATTGCAACACATCAACTACTGTAAGTTATGCTGCAAATATGTGGCAAAAGGGTTTAAGGTCATATAAGACAAAATTGAATGTTTTGGTCTAAATGCAAAAAGATATATCTGATACAAATGGAACATACAGTATTGCATCCCTCAGTCAACATCATCCCTAATGTTAAGAATGGTGGTGGTGGCTTGATGTTATGAGGCTGCTTCTCATCAATACTGATGGCAAAGTTCTGGCAAATCATAGAAGAAAACCTGGACAAAAAATTACCTTTCAGTAGGACAGTGATCCAAAGCACACTGCAGTGGTTTAATAATAAGCAAGTCAATGTCCTAGAGTGGCCTTGTTGAAGTCCTGACTTGAATCCTATTGGGAATCTGCTGTCCATAAGTGATCCCCAAACAACCTGAGAAAGCTTGAGAAAATCTGCCAAGATGAATGGGCAAAAATTGAAACTGCCAATGAAATTGAAATTGCCAGTGTGCACATTTGGTAGGAACATACCCAAAAGACTGGCTGTAGCTGTTGTCAAAGGTGCTTGCACCAAATATTGATTTCACAGTTCTGAATACTTATGCAGTCAGCATATTTAACTTTTTTATCTTTAGCTTTTGCAGATATTTACTGTGACTAATCTTACACTTAAAAGTCTTTGAGCATTCAGGTTTGAATAAAATATAGTTTAAAATGTTGTGCAATTTCACCAAATGCGACATCATAGGAAGGGTGTGAATAAGGCAAAGCATATGATTGCATATTCTGTAAAACAGCAAACCCAAAGTTCTTTCAAATATTCAATTTCGTACATGGTGCTAACATGATTTCACTTCAAAATGCTCCACATTGGACATTTCCAAGACCAAGATTTTGAGAAGTATCATAAGATTTAGTTAGGAATTAATCAAGTGCAAAGTATAATGTACATTAATAAGGAACAGCTTGGTTGAAAAGGAAAACACATAATTGAATCAAAGCAAAGCATTAACATACAATTCTTGAGTTGGTTAGTGTCACATGCTACAAATAGGTCTAAAGTCACTAAGAAATATAAAGTCACTTGGTATCATCTTCATCATATTATTGCTGTTCTTTTGTTATATCACCCTATCTCACTTTCCCCTTTAACTGTTCTTTATAGCAACGCAATTGAGATTTTTTTTGAAAATGTATTTTATTTATTCAATATGCAGTTTATTAGAATTCAGTGTATAACATTTTTTAAATTCAGTCCTTCTTTTGCTCATACTGCATACTGCAGATGCATTTCAGTATAGACCTACATTACAGAAAATTAAAATGGTTCCCAAAGCTGAATAATAATTATATGATAAATTATACAGGGCTAAGATTGTAATATACCTCAAATGACCTACAGAGCCCTGTGTGATGCTGAATGGAATGTACCATGTGAACAGAAAAGACTACCAATTGATAAATTAAACACAGGCAATAAAAATGCATAATCTATTTCTGTTGCGATCTATATGCTTATCTTATTAATTCAGAGCAAACAAGTGCATGTTTTTCAGCTGTGGATTCAAACATTATGTATTAGAGCAAAAATATGTCTGATGTTTGTACCACAGATAAGTGGATAGGAAAGGATTGCGCTTAAGTTTCAAAGTGCAATCCCTCGTAATAGGCACACCTTATAATAAATAATAACACCTTAATAATAAATTAATAGTTTAATCTAACATGATTTGCAAGCAATAAGTCACAGTGACTGAAATTACACATGTGTTTAGTGAAGACGTGGTCCAGGAAATGGTACTCTTCTTCCCACTCAAACAAAATACACCTACGCATTAGTTGGTGTAAAATATCTGCTGACTGCATTTATTTAATTATTATTTTCTGCAAGTCTTTCCCCTTCAAAAAGCATTTTCAGTGTGAAAAAGAACATAGAAACATAGAAAATTATTACCTATAAGGATTGTACTTGGGATTTTTCTGTAAGAAATACTAAACAGTTCCAAAGTGAATAACTTCTTCCCAAAATATTTATATGCAATGACAACCAGTAGGTGGGTGTGTTGGATTATTGCACTGTTAAATTCATTCAGGAATGCTGGAGATGTAGGAGCAGAGGAAGAATTATTTTTCATCTCCTTGAAATATTTCTCTAAAATTGTTCTCCTTTCCAGAATTTTTAAAGAACTCATTAAATCTGTCTGTGGATCTGCAGATACCAATCCTGTGAGATAATGGAAATAATTCGATTTATTAATGAAAGTAGCACCTCAACATCAGGGCAAAAGTGCACAGGGGAAAATAACACATCTTTTCATTCATCTGGTTAAAGGGATGCCTAAGTAGATCAGAAAAGATGAACAATTGGTTGCTTTTCCTTGAAGTGTTTTTGAGACTAATAAAAAGACTAATTTATAGTCTTGAACCATAAATACTGAAGCAAGAGACCAAAAGGTTACTTTTAATTGCAAAAAAAGCAGCCAGTTATTAAGGCACCCTCTAATTTTCTTATTTTTCTTTAATTTGTTTGAATATCTTAGAATATCTTTTTTTAGGTTGATGATATACTGTTGGTGAAGATGATGTTTGCAGGAGATAATGCAGTGCACAGTTGAGGAGACAGAAGCAGTGCTGAACAATTTCTACTAACAGTAATATAATCCTTTCACAATTATGCTACAACGTGTTGTGTTCTTACTTGTGTGCCCTAGAGGCAAAACCTACAGTAAATTCCAGTAATTGGGTTTAAATTGTTAACTTAAATCCTTTCTACCTGACAGGCAGATCATCTCATCCATTTAAATGCTGCAGAATATTGGCCATTTTAAGCATTTTGATGGCTTAAGATGGTGTACTTTTATGTACTTTCTTTACCTCGACTTACACTTATACTACGTTTAAAGATTCAGCTGCACTGCTTGTCCATTCTTTCATTTTTATTGTTTAAACACATTTGAATTTAATGAAGCAGTTACAGAACCTTAGTGATAAAGTCTCTCTGATATTCAGTTCTTTTTTGTTTCCCAATGTACAGCACGATAAAATGCGATACCACTGAGACAGATCTTCTTTATTGGGATAATCGTGTCTGGGTGCAGTGAAGTGAAACGGCCAAATTACCTATGTTACCATACCAATGTCCAAGTCCATTTCACTAGATTAGAGATGAATGTGGGGTCACCCTTGAATTCCTTTTGTCTTTGTTTTGAAGACCTTCATCTCAAGTGATTCCACAGGAACACTGAAGCAAGAATGCAAACCTTATAGAATTTAAACTCAGCTGAAAGTCAGGACACCCAGCATTATCAAGGATTGTTAAATCTGTTGCATTTACTTCAATGGTGAAAACAAAGGATTTGGCTGCTTTGACAGGACTTTCATATTATTCATTCTTCACAACATTGAAGCTCAATGCTCCAGTCAAGGGAAAGCTCTTATGAAGCTAAAGCAAATTTTTATTCGCCACACAAATCCTGTTTTCTCAAAAGGGGGGAGCATTGTGTAAACAAAAAGCCTGTAGGTAGTTCTGTTGCAATATTTTTGTGTGGGGATAACTATCCCTAACCTAAGTCATTAGGGCTATTAAAAGAGAATACATTTCTGCCCCAAAATAAATGTAAAAGTAATCATGGCAACAGAAAATATCTTTACAAGGATTAGAACAGGAAGGTCTCCAGTTAGCCAACTAGGCGCTAATAATGCAAGAATCTTTGGTTAAGTTTTATGGTAGTTTCTGGGACCATCCCTTAAGTCCTTCAATGTGCTCCCAATTCAGCTTCAGGCACTTTTTACTCCTATTTTAAATCTTGAAGCAAAGAATCCTTTCACAAGTGTAGACTGGATCATTTTCAGCAGGAAACAAAACATAATAACAGTCCTGGAAGCTATTTTATAGTTTTAATGTAGAACCTATAAACAGTGTTTCAACATGCATCCAGAAATGTCTTTTGCTAGGAAACTAAATGGATTCAATAGTTGAGCCTCACATAACAATCCTCTAGTAAAAATCAAAAGTATATTTGCAGCCCCCTAGTGCCCCCAATTCACACAGACTTTGCCTAAGTATATGCTTCAGTAATTTTAGTTTAATAATATGAGTAAATAACGCTCCTGACATATTTGTGTAAATACCAGTTGACCTTAGGAGAGTGAACACACTAACAACTACAGTAAATAGAGAAGTTCTGCAAACCACGCATAAATATGGATTGCACTCCACATGTGAAAACCTAAAAGTGTAATTGTCCACAGGGGACAGTAAGGGACAGACTCAACTGACCTTGCAGGAAAATTGATGGCAAACAGCACATCTTATTAATGTAGTGGGGTGGGCAACTTGCCCTAGGTGGTCTACAATCAAAACAAGCACCGGTATCACTCTTGACATAGAATCTTATACTCAAAATACAGAATAAAATGCAATTAAACTTAACATGGAAATAAAAATGGAAAAGCACAGAGAATTTGTTTTTAAAAATCTCTCAAACAATGTGCTTTGTGATTTGCAAGTAAGATTCAGATTGTCATGTACACCAGTGTAATTAATTTATTGTGATTCATTCAAAAATAAAAACAATCCTAGGAATTTTCATTAATAGTATATATGAAAATGGCAAAACGGGTAGGTGAGGCTTTTAGGTTTTCACTGTTTTCTTTGAATTTACCATGTCAAGTACAGATGTCTTATAAAAGATAAGTTGGTTCATAACCCAAAATTTCAAGGACATCAAGGACACACATTGCTCAAATATTTTTATGATAATTCACAACTTTAGTAGGCATACTGTAAATATAACTTACATTTTATATTAAAAGTAAGATTTAATTATATACATTAAGTGGAACTGATTTGTATTAGAATTCTACTGAAATTCAAATTCAATTTGGTTCAACAAGTGGTTCAACTTCAAATGAGTTTGATAGGAATGTCAGTTAAAAATAAACCATTTTTAAAAATGTTTATAGGGGCTTAATATTAAATAATCACATAACCTTATTATGGTTATGTGGGAGAGTGCAACATTAACCAGGATTTGATTAAATTGTATTTGTTCATATGGGGTAAATGGTGTTTCTTTTTGGCTTCTGATATTTTTGCTTTTCTGAACACTGCCTTCATTGCTTCTGTTGCAGCCCTTGTAAAATCCCAGAAATGCATTGCAGGGTTAACAAACATCCCCTTTGTCCCTGGAATTTACTAGAGCATATCTTATAGACATATAAAATGCCATTTTGATTGTCACATGAATGAAGGAAAAAAGATGAGTCAACATGTTTATACACAAAGGGGTGCTTTTAGTCAGCCTTGGAAAATGCTTCTATGTGGGGTACCTTTCATTATAAATTGTCTACGCTCATCCCAATTACTGTGCCAGGAATTACTTCACTCTTTAATTTCACATCTACCACTGCTGACATGGGAAAGCAAAGCTCTGGGTGGTCACATACTGTAGACTGGTATATCTCTTAAATCACTTTTTAGAATTGTATTGATTTTTGTGTGCATCTGATTATATCTGTGTTATAATTTAAAATGAGGAAATCCTGTATGTTAAGTCAGCTGAGAATTTTACTACTGATACTGTAGGCAACCTTTTGTGTCTATCCCACTCGCTTTGCAATGGAGGAAGCATATTTCAATCAGCCAGGGAGCAATTTGCCACAATGAATGGCTCCATTCTCCTGCCAGAGCCCTTTAAAATCAGGGCAACAAGTGACAAACAGCATTCTTTTTTTAAAAAAAAAGAATAGAGTGATCTAAAATCACATTCCAAAGTATCTGAACTGACCCATGGCCAAGAGCAATACAGTGTGCTGTATGGCAGTGTGCTGTGAGGACAACAGATTGGACATGGATTACATTTGTGTTCTAATGATTATTACAGTAAGACACCTGTGCTCTGGGTAGATTTGGGGATTGGTTTTAAAACAGATGTATTTTAACTTGCTCCTTAATCCCAATTAGAACAGACCAAAAGACCTAAAACTGCTAAAGGCATAAAATGATCTTAAATGCAAACTGTCAGTTAATTAATAAGAAAATTAAAAATTATTATGGTAAAAGGTATAGTATGAGTGATTAACAGGGGTATCCTCTGATCTTTAAGTAGCAACATTTCACATACAGTAATATTATTAACTAACCTCTTTCAGCAGTTTAATGTGGATGACTCTTTACTGTAACACGATAGTTTCTTCATATTATTCTAATTTGCATCTTATGCTGTGATTAACAAGATTGTAACAAAAAAACTTGGACATACTGTTGAGCAAAAATGTGCTAAGATTGACCACTTCTTGGTCAGAATTACTACCTAATTTGGATTTAGGGTTATAGCTAATAAGATTAAGGGTAATTGTCTCTCCCAGTTACTGTACAAAATTGATTTGAGATAAGAGTATTGAGGAAGTGGTGGTGTCCAATATAATTGTATTGCAAACTCTATTTACAGTTACAGTTATCACTTTATTTAAATCAGATCTAGGCTATCCTGGCCTGAAGGCCTGCAAAAACACTGACTCTCCTGAAACAGTGCTGCCTGATCCCCAATATGATGGAAGTAAAATGTATAGTAGTCTCATGCTTATGTGGAATACACAGTTGGAACCTAATAACTGCTGTTGCAAACACATTGAACACCCAAGCTACAGAGCCTAAACAATGGTCAAATGAATTATAGACCCAGTATCTGGTCCACTAATGAAAAACATTTAAATGTCTCTAAGAGACCAGAGGAGTTCTGCCATTGAAACAGACTTGGTTTGCATTTTGAACTGTATTATACTCTAAAGCCAGTGGCAACCTCACTGATTAGTAGGCTTCAAACTTAGTTATCTGAATCTTAACACAGCTGTGGCTTAATTGTATGTGGTTAGCTACTATAACAGCAAACAAAGTACGGTATTCTTCAATAGTTACAGTAGTTTTATGCTGTTTTTCTTTTTTCCTACTGCTTATAAGAGCCTTAGAAGAAAATTAATTTTGGAGGATGCCTTGTTCATGACTTTTTCTTTTTGCAATGCTTTCTTGAAGTAAATGGTGCAGATCTGTATCTTTTCACATGCAAATTTTTCCTGAAGTTGACGTTAACTATAAAGTTAGTTTATACTATTAAGTAAATTATTACACCATTATGTATATAAATGCAGGTTAACAAGATGAAATCAAATGTAAATCCTACAATGGAATATTGTACAAAACCATGGGGAATGGGTTTTACATTCCTTTATGTCTCATGCTTTCCTCTAGAAGACAAATAGTGTTTAAGTGTTTGTCTAGGAACAGACTTGTAGTCTAATTATTTTTGGGGTATTCAGGCAGTAAACCGTCTGTAAATGCTCACTTGGGTGTTCTGTGTGGCATTCTTTTGATGGCAAGCAGGGAAAGGCAATAGCTTTGGATAAAGAACGTCTGAATTACTGAGTTATTGATGTTGGGAATGCCTGTTCCAGGCACAAACACAAGAAATTCCCAACTGAAGATAATATTACTCCTGTGTACCACCACAGAACCTCAGTACATCCCACAGATTGTTTTATATTTGCTCTAGAATTAGAGCCATGAGGCAGACTGCACAAAGAGATGACTGTACTGAACTTATTGTGGAACTTTTCTCCGTGCTCTTAAAATGGTTCACAGCAATTACTCTTGTGGACAATGAACAGGTGAAACCAGTTGAAGCTGAAACATGTGTTGTGGAATTTCGGTACCTTTACTGTATTTCTTAGTATGTCAGAAGTCTTCACTTGTCTCATTTTATTTGGGTGGGTCCAAAATGCATGACTGCTATGATGACCCTGTTGCTAGGCATATCAGTTTAGCATATTCGTGGTGCTAGATACCTCCTCTCTAGGATGTGTTATTATTGTATTTGCAGAGACTGTTCTTGTTACATATGGATTTATTTTAATTTTATCATTGGTATCACTGGCATAAAAGTCCTTCCCAGTTGTTATTCTTCAATAAATATATCATAGCAAATAGCAGAAAACTACAGTACGTTATAATACTGCTTTTCCATATTGATTTTATTTTTATGATTATTTTTCATGGACGTGCGGGGATTTTATTGACCTTGGGATCCGGTGACAAAATTAAACCTATGGACTTGTTCAGAATCAACAGTGAAACTTGAACCAGAGAATATGAATGGAAAATACAAGGAAGTATATTTTAAAACTGAGAACAGGGGGTACTTTGTGTGAGTCTGGAACAACCCATGTTGTTGAAGCCAATACCAAATGGTTCTTTCAAGAAAAAGATGGATGAGAACCTCAGGTCACTTAGCTAGTAAAAACCATATTAGTTAGTAGGCCAAATGGCCTCCTTTCCTTTGCAAACTGTACAGTATGTTCTTGTGTGGCATTGCATGCTTCTGAAATGTGAATACAAAGAAATACAAACCTTTGGTAACAATTCTAACTTCTTATTATTGTGCTGTAATTTCACTATCTCCAGTTATATTATTTAGCCACTGCTTGCATGTTTATGACTTTCAAATACAACCTTATTTTGTATTATTTTCTAAACTTGTTTTGAGGACATCAGCTGTTCAGGGATATGGAGGCTTACACATCCCGATGAGGTTCTGAAATAATAAAGGTTAAAACGGTGATCAATCTCATGTGATATGGAAAGACATAGCATTATTTGTGTGTTGTGTTTTGTGTTTTTGATGTTAACATTTCAATTTGATATCGAAATAGAAATGGGATATAAAACTTGCTTTATCAAACGCATTTTACATCTGTTGCTGTTGAAACGTGTCATTTTTTAAAAGACCCATTCCTCTTGGATAGATCATATCTAAACATTTTGCAACAAGAAATGAAGAAATTGTTTGTGTGCAGAGCAGTGACAGTTAAGATCACCAGGACAATGCACATTATTCTTAATGCAACTTATTTCTTTTCCATGCAGATCAATATGTTTGTGGAGGGTTTCCATGATGCTCTGTTGCTTTATGCCTTAGCCCTTCACGAAGTGATGAAAAATGGTTACACTAAGAAAGATGGAGCAAAAATTGTACAGCAAATGTGGAACAGAACTTTTGAAGGTAAGTTATTATGGGAAAATCCTCTCATCAATACTCCCGAAATATCCCAAAAGGCCAGAAATATGGCCTTGATGATGTGTGGGCTATTCACCCCTCAATTTAACCCCATTTCAGCTTCACCAAAGAAAAGTGATCGGTTTGAACATCCAAGTTGAAATATTCACTTTAAAAGATGTGTGTACATACTGTAATTTGTAATTCATCAAAATGGGACATCTTTGGAAGGTGGTAAATACTTTTGCAAGGCATCGTTTTAAGGTGAGCTGCTTTGTTTGCACACACTGATCTATAGCTTAAGAAACCAACGGCATTTGGATCATACAGTATTTCTACAGAAAAAAGGTGAATGATCCAGTTTAATCACATATATTTTTGTGCTTTATTGTTGAATTATTAATAGCAAATCTTACTCAATGTGAAAAATGATTGGGAATAAACTTTTTAAGTTTACAAATAAAATCCTAACACATCAGAAAGGAGGTTGTTGAGCATTAAATCAGAAGCACATCCCATGAGAATACTGTAGGTTTCAAGGTAAGATTAAGAGCACATTACTGTGGAAAGAGGAACACTCCCATCAAATCTAGCCTGCATGTGTTAGAGATAGAGGAAAGTCACCCACAGACAGCTCATTCAAATATGCAGAGAACATGCAAACATCTTACAGAAGAAGGATCCCAGAATTGAGCCCAGGTTTGCACAACACCACTGTGCTATCCATAAATAAAAGTATTAAGATCAATTTTGTAACTGAATACTACAGTTGAAATAAAGAAGACTGCTTCCTGTGCGTCATGCAAGACACAACCAGCCGTTTTAGTTTAGCATTTTTAAGCTACTCTTTGCCATTACTGGAGAGCTAGTGCTCCTCTACCTTACTTCTCCAGAGATTTAGTATTGCATACTTCTAAATACAAATTCAATAGTTGAATTCAAGATTCCCGTTAAGGAAAGTAATAGCCAGGAGTTAAATACACTTGCCTGAAGATTTAGTTAAAATTGAAAGTGCTGATTTGTACATTCCAGAATTCACCATCCTTTTTGAGGATTTCTAAAAAATGCAGTAAAGATAAGGCATCACTAAATAGCTAGTCACTAAGGTACAGTTACAAAAGAATATGCACCATTTAAGCCATTTATATGCTTAAGTGACTAAAGAGCCACATCCAACATGAAATAACAATGTTTTGTTCTGCAGGATCCCTAGAAAAACAAGGTCATATTTTCTCGTTTAAAAAAAAATAATACTTAAAAAATGTCAAGAATTTCGGAATGCAGACACAGGGATGAAATTACAATTTCTTGAGGGAAAGCCAACAAAAATGCTGGGAGACTGATGAGATTTCCTGTTGTATTGGCTGTCCGGACTGTGTTGACTCTTGCTCTTGTTTTCCTTGGAATGTACAGGTCTTGTAGCTAATTAATTTTCACATTCCCTGCATTCCATTCCTTAGGCATTGCAGGCCAGGTGTCTATGGATGCCAATGGTGATAGAAATGGGGATTTCTCTGTGATGTCCATAACAGATACTAAGGCAGGCACCCATGAGGTAAGCACACCTCATGGTTTTTTTTTCATGAATCATTCTACAGGAAGCACAGTGCCCATGTGTGGAAATTTTTAACTTTTTGACAGTTGTAGATACAATGTTTTCATCCTTACAGAAACCTTTTGTCTAAGCTCTTCATGCTGTCTGTGTTTTAAGAGGCAGATCTACGTTAGCTATTTAAATCTATCAAACTCTCGTATTTGATGTCCTAAACAATGTAGCGCAGTATTTAAGCATGGCAACAAAAACCTGTGATATGCATACCATTCTGTGTTAGAAAATATCCTTTACAAAAACAACGGCATGTATTTGTTGCCAGTTGAATCTAAAATGCTTTATATTGCTGTGGAAATAGAGTTCAGTTACAAGACTTAACTGTGGCTATTTGTAAGCATTTTATGTACTAACAAATACATACTGTATCATGAATGTAAAAGCTTACAATAAAGGCTGACATTAACAGTACCATTTTTACTATGATATACAGTACCATCCACTACCAAATGAGATCCACCCATGAGAATAAGAACCTTAAATGGTATTCAGTAAAAGCATTCACAATGTTTTAAATTAATAGAACCCTTAGATATTCAGAAAGTCACCATATGAACTAACAGTGAAAGGAAACCAATTCAGGAAGAGAAGACATGGGCAATTACTGCCATGGAGTCATTGATAAAGGCACTGACTGCTGGGAGTTATGACCTTTGTGCTCTTTTGTCTTTCTCCTTTAGGTTATTGCTAACTACTATGGCATAAATGGAAGCTTTGAAATCCTGCCAAATATGAAGTTTGAACTTTTCCCTGCAGCAGGCAGACCGCGAAATCCTGAACCCCCAGAACATCCTGACAAATCATGTAAATTATTTCTGCTGTTTTTTTTTGTATTGTTGACCTTTGTCTAGTATTAAGCCTCAAAAGGCTAAGAACGCTTTGCTGGTACAGTATGTGCTTTTCTATCTAATTTTCAGTGATCCGATAAACCTAGTTTCTTGCAAAGGAAACTGAAATGAATGACAAACTCAGGATTTACTGTGTAGTATGATGAGGAAATTGGTATCTTTACCAATAGTAGAATTTAACATACTGTACATGGTATTTGAAAATCAAGAGACAATTTTTTTTATTAAATCCGTTTGTTTACTAAATATCACTGATCATTTTTATGTTGGAAATTCCACCTTTAAAGTACATGTAGTACATGTACATGTAGGAGCAGTAAATAATTATTCCTTCTTACCTAGGACCACATTTGGAAATCTTTATCTACTGAGTAGTGGCCATTAGAATACATGGCACAAAGTGCACTGGTGTGTTATTGCTAAACACTAGTGACCTGCTGTGGTATTATAGTAGCTGAAGGCATCTTCATCTGAAGTCATGATGATTACTAATAGCTTTCTTTTGTTTCCTAAGCAGGTGGACTAGGAGTATCTGCAGTTACTGGTATTATAGTTGGAGCTCTTTTGGGAACTGCATTGCTAATGGCTTTCTACTTTTTCAGGTTAGTGATCCAGAAACAAAGCACTTTCTTAAAAACATACCTTCTGTTGTGTTTTTAAGAACCAGAAGCATATAAAAAAATCAGACTTGGTTAAAATACTTGTTTAAACAAGGTTGAACCTTGTTTAGTTCATCTGTTTAGGCCTTACAGAAGCTGGTGGCACTTGTTTTTGAATTGATTAAATTAGCCATTAAAATAACATTTGAAATGTAGTCATTTGAAGTGTATGTGCTGCAGTCACATACAGTATACATAAATACATCAGGTTTTTATATTAATACTGTAAATACTTATACTTAATATATACTTTATTCTGTATAAGTATAAAATGCTAAATTCTTGATATATTTCCAAATACATCCATGTTAAGCTGCCTCTCCGCTTACAATAATTAAGAGACTGTAGTAATAATGTGATTGTTTATGGATTTAAGCATTATGTGTTCTACTCAAAAACAATGCATGAAATAAATGAATGCAAGACACGTAAAACAACTTTTTAATTATAAATTTTAGAAAACTGAACTAAAATTATTTTTTTGCACTGATTACAAAGAAAATTGCTGTATTTCAATTCAAACATTTGGTTGTAGTTTCTTACCATTACAAGATGTTACTCATTTTTTAAACAGATTTGAGAAAAAATGCCCAATTAGAAGGAAATGACACTGATATAGACATAAACCTACAGAATTCTAACAGTACAAGTACACCTATACTTATGTACTTTAGGGGTCTGGACTTATGGTGTTGGAAAGTATCTTTATGTGAAATACATCTACCCTTTCCTTTTGCAAATTGGCTGGTGTAGTCAGCTTATATATCCATAGGCATTTGAAGGTAAAAAAGCAAAGGTTAACACACCAATTCCATTGATCAGCCTGAAAGGAAAAGATAGAGAGCCATTTCAAGTAAGTTCAAATATTTGAAGTGGTGTATTTTGTGGCAATAGTCTGGGAATTGTTAGACTACAAAGCAGAAGAGGAATGTGGGGTTAAGGCATTCCCCATTCCAAGGGTGAAATGCTTTAATCTTGCACATCTGAAAAGGCTTGCATTGAATTAATCTTTTTTTGCTAGTCGCCCAAGGCATTTTCTCTAATTAAATTTGTCCTCGTTATAGTGTAGACCCTTTGAAAAAAGCGGTGTACATAATTTCCCTTTTCCTCTCTTCATATCTTACTGATTGCATTTTCCTCTTGGGTGCTCTGAAGGAGTCTCTGTTGTTGATTCTGATTAAAATATAACCTAGTTTGTCGAGCTACTGTAAGCTTTTATTTCAAAAGAGACAGTCCCTGACTCTTTGAGCCTGCTTAGCAGGCAGTGTACTGAGCACTTAATCATTGCTACACAAAGCTGAACTGAGGACTGCATGGGCTATTCTTATGACCTCTGTTGTTTTCAGAAAAAACTACAGGATAACCATTGAGAGGAGAACCCGGAGAGAGGAGTGTGACATAGGGAAGCATCGCCAGTTGCGAGAAGACTCCCTCAGATCCAACTTTTCAGCAGCATAGAGCAATGGAAAAAGTGCATCCAATTGGGGGAAAGTTTTCGGTGGATGAGACCAAAGACTCTGCAGGCTGTTGAAGGACTCATTTTATTTAAGAAGTAGAGTTATTTTTGAATCTCAATTTCTTTGACTTTCGGAAACTCAGGAAAGTTGTATTGATCACATGCTGCCACTTCAAAGCATTTCATCTCTGTAGAAACAAGGATGTATTTTTAAGCTATAGGGCTTTTTTTTTAGAGGCCAGTATTGAGTCTGGGGGTAGTGATGACACTCTGTATATAACCTCAGATTGGCTGAGAAAGGCTTGTACTTCCAGCAGCCAATGTAAAAAATAAGGTTCATAATACAAGTCTAATATCTCTAGTGGCAATAGAGGAAAGTGTGGTGCTTCGTTTACAACAAGGCTTCTTTTATCCAGATATTTCACACACCTTGTCATAAATGCCAGGAAATGAGACTAGTGGAGTTTTTCGACAAAGGAATGTAACTTTTTTTTGTTAGATCAGGATCAAGGAATATGAATTGTGGCAAAGGGCACAATTTTGTTCTTCTTTTGAGGTGTGATCTATACAGTATGTGGAGTCATGTCTGCATGATGAATTATCTATGTGATAGAAAATTTAGGAGGTACTGTTACACCACTGCATGTACAGCTTTTGAAACATTTTTATTCAAAAGACACATTTTAAATTTTAAAAACTTCATTATAATTCAAACTTCTTTGGCTTAATGAAACATACAGGGAAACAGATAACTGTGTATATTTTAAATTGCTCTAGCACAATGCAAAACTCTACAACATATTTGACTTATGTGCTTGAAAGTGGATTTAACCTACAAAACAAAAAAATCAAATAAAATGGAAACAATTTAAAGTAGAAGATCTGGATAAATGAAGCTTCTATAATCTGCTTCAATGTGCATGAATGAAATCATTTGAGGCAATACCTTCTGATTTCCATTTTTCTTTAGAATAATCTAGACTAAATAATAAAATTGCGTACTTTTAGAATTCTGACAAAATGTCACAGAATATTTACAGAAATTATTCAGCCAGCGTAGCATACTTTTTTTACATTTATATTCAATGTGAATATTGCAGAGAAAAATGTATGTATTAGATTTAAATGTATTCAGGCAAAGAATATGAAAAGAAAATCAAAACATTTTTAAAAACAAAATCAATCTAGCAAAAAGAAAATGTATATTTGGACCCTACGTTCTTGGTATTTAAACCTTTTTGCGTTTAAATATCAAGATCTTTCCCTGAGCTTTTTTCCCAGATTTCTATCTAGCAGCCATCTGTTGTTACAGTATATGCACATCACAACTGTAATGTTGTTTTTTTGCATGTTAGGCAGAAGACAGTCCTCACAAATCTGAGTCACAATAATTAAAAAGAAAGTGTAGGGATTACAGTATCTCACCAAATTCTGTTGATGAAAATTCTTTGACTTCCCTTTTCTATTAAATGTCATACACAATCTCCTCATTATGTTCCTACATGTTAAAATGTAGATTTTGATTTATCAATTTAATTCTTTAAAGGCTAGGTAACCATACCTGTGGTTATTTTTCTCCACATAAGGAACACTCAGTAGTGAGTTCTATGAAGCTCAAAGTGAAGGTTACAGGCTGAGTGCAAACTATATAATTAATGAGAACTAAAAACAATGTGGAGAAAAAAAATGAATTAATGATTGACGTGCTGGTGAATCAACACAGAATAAGTGTAAAGGATGATGAAAAAGGATTCATTATATTCATCTGGCATTAGAAAAGACATCACTAAAGAAAATCCATCTTTTTGTTCACTGTGCTGGTAAAAAGCTTCTACCAATCTGGCAGTAAATGCATAATGTTTTATTCTTTCTTAACATTTGTGCAGAGCTTTTACACCACATTATTGATGGACTGTAAGTGAAGTACTGTTTTCTCTTTTTCAGTCAGAGTATGTTCAGCCCCTACCTGGCATACAAAACATTGTAAAACCCATAATAGAGATTTATTTTTTTCAGATTGCAGAAACCTACAGTACAAAGTAAAAGCCAATTTCTTTAGTAATGTGTATAGTAAATAATATACAGTAGTGTTACTGAACACCTGTTGCAGACACTCTGCTTGTTTCCTGGTATTGAAATTATACTTTTTCAGAGTGTTCTTCAATGTACAGAAGTCTTTTAATTAGCTTTTTATTGGATCAATCATGTAGCAATGTTAGAAATTGCACAGACACAAAACACTGGGAATTAATTACATATGAATTTAGCCATTATTTAAAGTGCTATTAAAGTGCCAAATGTACTATTCGTGTATGCTTCAGTTATTGTGTGATTTGAGCTGTATTTTTGCATAACTACACTTCTATGCTTTTGAACGATAAATTTAAATCATCCATATTATCAACATCTATTTTTAAAAGTGAAACCTTTTGTAGAAAATTCAGAAATATTGCTGTATACATTATAGGATATCACCTCTTAATGTCAATATAATTTGGAATCATTTTAGATATTTAATATCTAATAATATTTAATATCAGACCATTTAATTCTATATTGTAGTTTTTGAGTGACAGAGGACTACTTTGCAGTCTATATTCAGGCCAGGACTACAGTGTTATTGGTGAGATGTGAAAGCTGTAACTTCTGTTTTGCTGGCAGACCTTCTCACTTTTCATTAGTCCTAGATTAACTAATCAACAATATGTAATTCTGAATGTGTTGTAAAATCTCCCATCATAATTCAATCAATATAACATGGTTAATATTTTAAAAAGTCTTAACATTGTCTTTTAGGTATTATATAATTTATCTTGAATATTTTGTTCTCTCTCACAGTTGCAAAACCATGTACCATGAAACTCTGTTTTACCTCGTATCTTAGCAACAGTCTCCAACTGAGAATGGTTTGGGTTTCAGATTTTTGCATAATCCAGCTAAATTAATCGTGAAACCCAAAACAAATGAGAACAGTATTAACACAACTACTTTAACTAAATTACTTTAACAAAACATTCCCACTTGTCAGTTTGTTATCTAAACATTGAAGGTATATGTAGGTTTCCAGATGTAATAGTTGTAATACTAGAGTAGGGAATTAAAGGAACTCTACAAAAGTCTTTCTTATGATTTTGCCATGTGTCATGAGGATCAGTATTGGTCCTTTATTTTACAATTGTGTGTCAGAAATCCCCTTATGATGTCCAGGTAGCACCTGAAATATGGATATGATGAAGAAGACATTAGTCATCACTCTTATCTGGACAACCATACCTGTATGTTGAGGGTTAGAATTGTAGGGATGCTCGTTGTCTTGACCAGTAAAGCTGTCTATTCTGAACTCAGTCTGAGCCCTGTAGTCCACACATGTCTTATCTGAGACGCTATGGCTGGGTCTCTGCAAGTAGTGGTACGCAACTGGCCAAACTCTGCCAGGCCTGGATGGGCTTGAAGTCAGTTGTGTGGTGTGGATTATTAGCCAACTGTATAAATTACACATTTTTGCTTCAGGCCTGGACTACTGTTTGTCATCAGCCAACCGTGAAAAGGATTTTCAAAGAAGCAGCCCACTACTGGGGTCAGGAGGGAATGATTCAGCCAGAGGTTCAGGCTTCTATAGTAGAACAGCCGTCCTATATGGCTGGCATTTTAGAGCTGAAAATGAACTCGATTTTTAATTGGTTTTGTACTGATGGAAATAGCAATAATAATCAGATTTTACAGTTAAGATACACCATATTAAAGAATATTACGTTGAAGAATGGAGAGAAAAAAAAACATCTACAGTAGGCTTATAACCACAAAGAACTGAAATCACAGAATTCAACATGGCTAAGGTAGACATAAGCCTTTTAGCACATACTTAATCCACTTCAATCTCACAAAATACTTGGAACACTGTCACTACTGAGATTAATCTCTTCTCTAGCCAAGAAACACAGTTTTGCTTTCAAGTGAAAATTGGCATCCAAAAGTAGATTTTTAACTTTTAATTATCTTATTTCACTTATGTATTTCACCTGTTGTGTTATATTTAATTTGGAAAAAGTTTTGCATATCTTTTCTGAAGAGTCTTAACTGCCATATGCAAGCCAGTCCTTATAATATTGAGAACAGACTAGGGCGGTGTATGTCCTACACTAATACCTTCCATTTGAATACAGAAGCCTGGCAAATGACAATTTCTTACAAATAACTCACATATGTAGAGTAGGAATAATTTAGTGAAAACCAAAATGAATAATTTAATCTGTCTATACTTGTAAAATGTACAAAGCGTGTTTTTTACACAGATGTCAGTTTTAAGCACAGCTTTGCTTTCATTTAAACCTGGGCCTGCTTCCAATGTATAACATACTGCCAGTACATGTCTCGATTTCTTTTTAGAGTAACGTAATTATATTATTGATTTTTACTTAATGGAGCTGTCTGCCAGTACAGAGAGGTTGAGTACTGAATGCTTCTTCCCAGGACTTAATTTTAGATGCAATGTAATATTAGTTGGGCAAGGTGCTTATTTAAAATAGATAAGATAAGATATGAGTTATATAAGAATATAAAATGAGAAATAGGTAAGAAAGTTGTAATAAATTAATATTTTTCATCTTTTGACCCTTTTTGTTGTACTGCTAGTTACCTGTGTTATCTGTGAATTACCTACAGTATATGAGTTGAGACCTTGTCAATTTACTTCCACTACTAGTTTTGTTCACTACTACTAATTTGGCTGTTGCTTTTATCCAAACCAATTTACATTTGTATCCAATCATACAGGTGGATATTTTACTAGAACGATTTTGGTGAAACACCTTCCTGAAGACTACAACAGGTGCATTAAAATCTACAACAGTTGTCCTGATGAGTGCTTTAATCAGTCAGGGCAGTTCTGTCTTGCACTATAATATAGTAATCCTTGTAGAACCATAGGTTCTTGGCATTTAGGTCAAATCTGAATGCCCATTTAGAAGACTTATAGAGTAGTTTTAGCTTCATGCATTTTCTGCTGTTTATATGTTTCTCTGAAATGAAAGCACAGCCTCATCAGCAATGTAGTACTGTGTACAAATGATCAAAATGAACGCAAAGAAATTAAAATATTTAAATTCCATACTGTGCACTGTGCAATATATAAATTCTGATGTGGAATATTTGCTAAAAGGTGCAAACAGTTCAAATACATAATAAGCTATTGATTTTATTTGATAATGGGAAATGTATTGTCTGTACATGGTATCTTGAATGTAAGCAAAATTGTTAGGAATTTACATGAAGGGTTTGTGTACATACATGATAACTGTTAAATACTAACTTGTACAAGAAAGTCATAGTATCTAGGCCTTGTTGCAAACATATTTCAATCACATACATATTTGCAAATCTATGGGCATGAATAAGGTATATCCATGTTTATTTTGGGATTTCTATGTCCCAAATCATCATTCAGGGCTTTTGTAAATGCTATGTTGGTCTCAGTTGGAAATTTTTGTATTTCCAGAGAGAAACTTTTTCAGAGTCAAGAGGGGACATTAATACTGCACAAGCTATAAAAATGTTCTGATGTAAGTAGAAGTATCTGCATATAATGTGATGTTATTTATTGATACATTCTTTGTAGAAATTTAATATTTCTGATTGTAGATATAACCTCTTAATATATTCGAGAAGAGGTTGGTCATTTTAAAATGTCACCTGCCTTTTCCAAATGCCTATTAAATAATGGTTATGTGTACATGGCTTTGTAAACATTTCCTGCAAAACAGAAATGTGAGTTATTCAGACTGCTATGGTATATGGACAAATAAAAAAAATAAAAGATACTGTATTCTTATCGTTGTCTATTTTTTATCCAGTATTATTGCCCGTCATTCACAAAGTAGATTAAAATAATTGATGATTTATTGGCACCTATGGGAATGTACAGTAAATCCCCCTGATGTTCCAAAATATCTCTGCAAAACCATGGGCTTCAGATTTTTAATACTAATTTATTAAGTGAGGTGGAACCTTTATCCAAATAACAGAGAGTTTTGTTCCTGGTTAGTGAGTGAATCAGTGCCCTGCAGTGGGACCTTTTTTCCTGCACTGCTGTATGCCCTAGCCATCCATCCAATTTCTAACCACTTTATCCAATACAGAAACATGGGGGAACTGATGTCTATCCCATCAAGTAATGGTCATGAGGCAGGATACACCCTGGACAAGACTCTAGCCATCACAGTATGCCCTAGCCAAGATACACAAATAAGTATATGGAAATAATGCTTAAATAACAAAATTTTTCAAATGTAGCAATGTATCAAAACAACTATGTGGCCAGGTATATTACCCTCCAAATCACAAGTGACAACCCAGTAAAGCTAAGCAGGTGTGAGCCAGGTCAGTACCTGGATGAGAAACCTCCTGGGAAAAACTAAGGTTGCAGCTGGAAGAGGTGTCCCAAAAATCCCAGGCTGCGTTACTTGAAAAATATCTTGGTGGTATTTCCCCCCTGGTCTTTGCCAATCATGGCCTCCTAATAATCCCCATCTATGAATTAGCTTCATCACTCTGTTCTCCTCCCCACTGATATCTGATGGCTGCCATTGCATCTTCAAGGTGGGTGCTACACATTGGTAGTGGTGGAGAGAAGTCCTCATTATTTGTAAAGCACTTTGCATGGAATGTCCAGAAACGTACTATATAAGTGTAAGGATATTATTATTATAAATGTAAGCATTCCTGAGATGCTGAATTACCATATAACCCAATCAATCACACCTGTGCACGTTTTAACCAGGTGGTTTAATATGGCTTGCTGACTTCACATCTTGATGAGATTACGAGAATCAATTCAAATAATCAAGCTAAGAGCCAATATCCAATTTTGATAACATGCTATAGGTACTTAAGCAAAGATATTTTAGTGTGTTGCTTGTGCTAGACTCTGTATAACTACTGCATGCTATTGTAATGACCGCGGGCTTTGGTTATGGAATGGAGCAGGCATAGGACTCAGGGAATGGGGTTGAACAACACATTTAATAACTCGAACTGGGGAAAGGTACACACACAGGGACAGGGGTTACAGCGTTGCTCCTACACTAACATACACACACGAAGGGAAGAGAGCGTCTCCCAGCCTCTGCCCCACTATATACAGGCCCGTAGTCCTGCCCCCAGGCACTGTTCTCAGCCTGCCTTGCGTGCGCATGGTGCTACACTACACAGTAAATTTACATTAAAATTCCATACCTTCTTTGAGGACATTAATATAATCAATTCAAAGTGTATTATTTTTCTTTTTCTTTTGGGTGCTTCCCGGTTTCCTTCAACAGTTCAAAGATATACTGTACTAATAGGGTAGTTGGATTGTGGGAAAACTGGCCCTGTTGTGTGTGTATGTGTGTGTGTGCCTGTGTGTGTGATCTACGTTGAACTGGCGTCCTTTCCAAGGTGTACCCTACGCCCCTTGATTGCCCGGATAGGCTCTGGCTCCCCTGCCACCTTCTATTGGACAAAGTGGTTAGAAAACAAATAGATGGATTATTATTTTTGCAATTTTACTTCATTTTATTTTTTTAAAAGATTCCAAAACCAGTTCTGACATAATATGCTGGATCTTAACAGGACATAGTACGCATTTCCTTTTATTTTTGTTGTGAATTATGTCATGCTGTTTTACAATGTCGTGTCCTTGTGCTGGTTCAGTTAAACTATTCACTGGGTCACTGAGTATCAGGAAAGAGTAAAGCAAGCATAACATACTATGTCATCTGGTGAGCGTAAATAAATTATTTAAATAAAGTTGATGTTTTCTTTGCCATTTTATTTGCTGTTGATTTCTGCAAAGACAGAAGATTTAAAATCTTCAAAGAGTCTTCAAAAGCTCAGAGAGAGCTCTAACTAATGGTAGAGCTATGATGATCACAAAAAGTCCACTGTGAGGTTTAACCCAAGCCTACTTTCATTTATAAAACATCCAAAATGTTTTAAAACTGTATGTATTTAAAATACTACCATTCCCACACGTCATTCAAGAAGAGTTTTTTGCTTAATGTTATTGCTAAAATCTCTTGATTTCCCCTTTCTTAATAACATGAGGGCTTTCCCAAGAAACTGCATTGGAAACTATAGAAAAAAGCTGCTTGTCTGAATTCATTTTTTTAATCAACCACAGTGTTTCCTATAGCTTGAGGTAGTTCCAGTTTGCAAAGAAGGGTTTGAGGTGGTCCAAAAATAATGTAGTTTATCCAGTCCTTTCAGTATTGTGGAACCAGTATCATTTCAAACAGACCATCACATTTTTAGCCCACAAAATGCAAATTTTCATCTTCACTCATTTAATTCCCGCAGGATAAAGATGTAATTCAAAACTGTACTGATAGATATTCAGACTTGTGTCTGGTATGTAATGATGCTGTTTTAACCACTTGAAAAAGCCATGATTTAGTTGTCACAATTTGCCTACTTAAAGGCCATTTTGTGAAATGTGCTTCTCTGGCCAAATTCTAAAATTTGAATTGAAAGATGTGATTTAAAAATTGGAAAGGTTAGATTTTAAGTCTGATGAATAGACTTGAGTTTCAGCAGAACTGGCACTTTCACGTTAATGACACAACGTAATGAAATAATATTAACAAAATGATCCCAAAGTAAATATCCTTGTGTAAATAAGTAAGATTAAATAAGACTATTTCATATCATTGACAGAACCATGAATTCAGAATTATAACAGCAATTTCTGGAGGAGAATGTTATTTAAATTGCCAAAAGTGTGTTATGCAGGAAGACAATGGTCCTAAAAAATCCAAGCAGATCAACCAAAAAATGTCTAAAGAAGAAATTTCACATCAGTGATTGGTGATTGGGCAAGTCAAAGTCTGGACCTAACACCTATAGTAATGTTATAGCAGGAAATGCAAGGAAATCCTCAAATGTCACCAACTTGTTGCTTCTGTAACAAACCAAAATAATAAATGCTGAAGCAAAAAACTGATAAACAGTTACAGGAAGCATCTCCTGTAGCTGAAGTCCTTGCTGCTTAGGGAGGCTGTGCCATTTGGCTAATCTAAGGGTTAACATACTTATTCTCACAAGCATATCTACTGTTGGATCATTCTGTCAATTAAAATATCCAAATTAATCCTATGACTTTGTGTTATGTGTTTAATTCAATTTTCTTCAGCTTTTATTAAGCCTTTCATGAAGATCAAATTACTTTTTAGTATTCAGATACAAGAATGTAGACCAGCCTAAGAGTATACAACCCTTTTTTCAGCACTGTACTGTACATGGACTTGGTAAGCAAACCTCCTGCAACATCTGATTAAATTGTAATTCTCTGTTAGAAATGGATTACATAGCTGTAAAAAAATGACTTCCATCCCTGCTGATATAGAAGTTTCAACAGACAAATCACTGATTCTGAATGTATGGGAAATTTAACTTTGAATTATGCTTCCTTCCTTTGGAAGCTAATTTAAACAACAACAATAATCTTTTATTTATATAGCACCTTTTAAATTGGCATCTCAAAGCACTTTACAATAAGAAAAAAAGCACACAATGAGAGTAGAGTAGCAGAGTTAAACAATTACAGTAAGGCAGTGGTTCTCAAACTTTTTGGACCAAGTACTACCTCTGATCATACCAATGTATCCAAAAACCATCTACAAGTCATCTTCTCATAGGAACCACAGAAAAACTCAATGACCAACATGAGCGTACACACACTCACACACACATATAAGAAAATAATACTGAGCACTTAGATAATTTGGATCGTACCACCTTGTAGCTATTTTCCAGTGCTTGCTAACACTAGCAGTGCTGTCTGTGTCAGGTTCAGCAGAAGAGATAGTGTCAGTGGCTGATGTATAATCCTCCTCATTCTCAACAGGTGCGTGTGAATTCTCAGAGCTGGCATCAGTACTCTTGGTGTCTATTCCTTTCAGCCATGACATTGTAGCGGCAAGGCTTATTAAAAATCAAATTCAAATTCAAATCAAAGTTTATTTATCAAATGCACAACAATACAGCGTGCAGCAGCAGATGCTTGAAATGAAATGTCTTTTCTGCGAGCTCACAAAAATCACAAGAATCACAAAAATCACAAAAATCACAAAAACCACAAAATTGATGTTATGAAAATAAGGTTACATAATAATTATGTAATAGAAACAGAATAAAACTCAATATGAGTAGAGCTGCTATGTGTCCATGGTGTATGCAATATATACAAGTAGTGCGGTTATGCTGAATACAGTGAAAACTGTGTGTCCATGTAGCCATTACAGGTGATTTGCTAAAGGAGCTCCAGATTGTCTTATTGCCTGGAGGTAGAAGCTGTTCCGTAGTCTGTTGGACTTGGACTGAATGCTTTGGTACCGTTTACCGGACGGTAGGAGGGAAAACAGTTTGAGACTGGGATGACTGGGTCCTTGAGAATGGACCTGGCCTTCTTCAGACATCTACAGTAGCTGAGTAGATATCCTGGATGTTTGGTAGCTCACAGCCGGTAATGAACTGTGCTGACTTCACCACCCTCTGCAGTACTTTGCGATCCTGGGCAGAGCAGTTCCCATACCAGGCAGTGATGCAACCAGTCAGGATGCTCTCAATAGTGCACCTGTAGAAGTAGGCCTGAATATGTGATGGCATGCCAAACCTCTTTAGCCTACGGAGAAAGAATAGGCGCTGCCGTGCTGTTTTGACCACGGTGTTGGTGTTGTGGGTCCAGGTTAAGTCCTCTGAGATGTTAACTCCCAGGAACTTAAAACTGCTGACCCTCTCCACTGCAGTCCCACTGATGTAGATAGGTGTGTGATCTCCTCCCTGGTGTTTTCTATAGTCCACAATCATCTCCTTAGTCTTACTGATGTTCAGAGAGAGGTTGTTCTCCTGGCACCATGCTGCCAGGGTTTCAACCTCCTCTCTGTATGCAGACTCTTCACCATCTGTGATCAGGCCAATGACTGTTGTATCGTCCGCAAACTTGATGATGGAGTTTGAGTTATGCCTGGCGACACAATCATGAGTAAATAAGGAGTAGAGGACAGGGCTAAGCACACAGCCTTGGGGGGCTCCAGTGTTTAGAGACAGGGTAGAGGATATGTTGGTTACCCTCCCATCTATCCAGGACATTTATAACAGACGGTGCTTGAGGAAAGCTCTAAGCATAATCAAAGACCCCACACACCCCAGCTACAGATTTTATGATCTGCTACCATCTGGAAAACGGTACCGGAGCATTCGGGCCCGGACTACCAGACTCAGAGACAGGTTTTACCCCCGCACTATCAAACTGTTAAATTCCCAGCCTCTCTTACTCTCACTCTCACCTCACCTCTCACCTATGATCTGAACCTCACAGTGCCTTCTTCCTTTCTTTCTTTCTCACCAAAAACCCAAACACACATTGAAAATCTACCTCTACCATACATGTCAAAAGCTCACTCCCCATAATTTCTATCCCTTTATTTTATTCTGTTGATGCATATCTTTGCACATAACCTGTTACCTTTTTGTTGTTTTGCACATCGTCTGTTGTTGTTATTTGCACACTGTCTGTTGTCTCTGTCTTTCTTTTGCTACACAATTGTATTGTTGTTGTTGTTGTTTTTTTTCTCTTTGTACTACTTATGACCGAGAGCTAGCTAAATAGCATTTCGTTATACCACATACCATGTATATGAGTGTAATGACAATAAACTTGAACTTGAACTTGAACTTGAACTTGAACCACCTGCGGACGTTCTGTCAAGAAGTCCAGGATCCAGTTACAGAGGGAGGTGTTCAGTCCCAGGTCCTGGAGCTTGATGACAAGCTTTGAGGGCACTATGGTATTGAATGCTGAGCTGTAATCAACAAACAGCATTCTCACATTATGTTCCTTTCTTATCCAGGTGTGAGAGGGCAGTATGGAGGGCAGTGGCAATAGCATCTTCTGTTGACCTGTTCCGGCGGTACGCAAATTGCAGTGGGTCTAGGGTGTCAGGCAGTGAGGAGGTGACGTATGCTTTGACCAGCCGCTCTAAGCACTTCATGATAACTGATGTGAGTGCAACAGGGCGGTAGTCATTTAGGCAGCTGACTCTGGGTTTGGGTTTTGGGTTGAATATGTCCAAGAAGACATCTGCCAGCTGGTCTGCACATGCCTTTGGACGCGCCCAGGGATGGCATCAGGGCCAGGAGCCTTGCGTGGATTGGTCTTTTTAAAGACTTTACACACATCCGGTCTGGATATGATCAGTGGGTTTCCGTCTTGGATTTCTGGAATTTTCCTGACTGGATCTGCGTTACTGACCTCAAACCGAGCATAGAATTAATTTAGCTCATCAGGAAGAAAGGCAGACTGTTGTGCAACATAGCTGGGTTGTGCTTTGTAGTCTGTAAGGGTGCGTATACCGCTCCACATGGTCTGTGTGTTGCAGCCGTGATAATAAAAATACAGGAATTAAGTTTGCTACTCCCTTGCCAGTCTCTCTGTCTCTCATCTCAGTGGTGCTGGATACAGAGAGGCCATTCCATTTGGTTCACATTTAAGGTGCTTTTCTAGCTGATAGAGTGTCCTGATAAGGAACAACTCCCAA